>NC_057810.1:247445322-247699703 GCF_018294505.1 Triticum aestivum
TGCCAGCAGATGGCAAAGAATCTTTTCCGTCTGCTGGCAGATGGCAAAGAAGTGGGTGGGGCCCAGTGGAGGATGACGCTATAACGGCCCATTAGCCCCACCTCTTTGCCATCTGCTTGCCGACGGCAAATATTCTTTGCCATCAGCTAGCTGATGGCAAAGAGGTGGGGCTTTGCCATCCGCTGGCTGATGGCAAAGATGTGGGCTTTTGCCATCCGCTGGCTGATGGCAAAGAAGTAGGACTATCTCCTCCCCTCTCTTCTTCTAAAAAAAATCTCCTCCCCTCTCTCCCAGCCCGGCCCCACCCCTCTCTCTCTCTCTCCCCACCTCACCCACTCACCACCGTTGTCTTAAAAAAAACCACCCACCACCACACCCGAGCGCCACAGCCCCGCCTTCCGGACACCGCCCAGCACCGCCGCTGGCCCACCACTACCCAGCACCGCCGCCGTCCTGCCCGTCCCCGCCACCGCAGCCCTCCCCCGCCCCTCCCCACCACCGCAGCCCGCCCCTATGCCCGTCCCTCCACCGTTCCAGGCCGCGGCACCGCCCCCTCCCGGCCACCGCGGCGTGCCCCGCGGCCCTTCCCGCCACCGCAGCTTGCCCCTCCACCGAGCCAGGCCGCAGCACCGCCCCCTTCCCGCGGTCCTCCCCGCCACGGTGCCATCCAACGGAGTTTAAATCTGGTACTTTTCTTTGTCAATTCTTGTGCTAATATGGACTATAATTTCTAGAGGATTTACACTGTAAGTCTCTTCGCGGTCAGGACGCAGCTTCACGTGTAGCTCTAGCCAAGAAGACGGTTGATCCAGTCGTAGTCCTGGTCACTTCAGTGTAGCTCTAGCCAAGAAGACTCGAACATGGCATACTATAGTTGTAGGTATAGGTGTGTTTGCATCGTGTCTCTCCTAGCTCGTATGCATGTTCTGTATGTGATCGAAAGAAGTTGATGAACTGAAAGCAAGGTTTATAGTGTTAAAAATCTCCTGAAATCTGCAACAAAATTGATCGTCGTGTTGGGAAAGGTGTGTTTGCGTCGAGTCTCTCCTTTTGCAATTTTGAGTTTCTCATGTCCATGTTCAGACTTGCAGAGGTCGGGGTCTTCCCCCTTTTCAAAAAAAATTCAGACTTGCAGTCCAAGTTGCAATTGGAATTCAACCAAAATTGACAAAATTCACTTCTTGCTGTTTCTTGATATAAAACTACATATGTATGACGTAACCGTGATATACATTCTGAAAAAGATGAATCTTCTTTGAGGTTTGCAAGTTGGATTGTGCTCAACACCGATTCCATACAGTAGGTGCTCTTGGACTCTTTTGCACTATAATTCTTGATAATTTTAAGTGTCATTTACTTTGTCAACACAGTGTGTAGGCTATGAGTGTTTTTATGCTATTAGGTGCACACATTCTTTTGTATTTTTCTGCATGCTTTCACTAATATTGAGTCTGAAATGTAATTTTCAGCTACCTCAGGATTATAGTGTAGGTTCTATGATTTTTTGCCACTGTATTTCTTCATTCTAGACTTCAAAGTTTCTGTAGTTTCAAGAGTATCATGTTTGTTTCTAATTTAATATACTAATATTTCCCCAGATTTTATTACTATATAGTAAGTAGAAGTGTTTCTGACCTGGTGATCTTCCTGGGATTTCCCTCAATGTTTGGCTGTTTGGTGGGTCGCAAGCTGATGGGCAGTTGTTCGCCATGGTCCAGGGTATTTGTGGTTCAGGTTTAGTTGAAACCGGGTGACAATCTAGGCCAACCCATTTTTTAGAAATAGAAAGCATACAGTCGCCGGGGTGGGTTTTTTTGGACATACAAGTGTCCTCTATTTATTTGTCAGGAAATGTGAATGTTACCGAATTGGAAAACAATCAAGTACTAAATAGATACTCCCTAATTTTAAGAGGATTTTTAACCTAGATTTTTCGATTTAGTGCTGGTTTGGCTTGCCTTAGCTTTTATATTTGAACAATCAGGTTCACAACTAGATACCAACCTAGACACGAGCTGGATAAACCCTATCTGATTTTGTTTTCTCCACATGAGATTTGCAGGGGAGGTTGCATTGCCCGGAGGAAAGGCAGAGGAGGGTGATGCTGATGATGCAGCAACATCATTAATGGAGGCAAAGGAGGAGATTGGGCTTAATCCAGCCTTGGTCACTGTCGTTTCCTCGCTTGTGCACTTCTTGCCCAAGGGAAGATGTCTATGAGTTCTCGCTTATACCCCTACTGAAAAAAATCACGTTGTACAGCGGACAGACTATTTAAGTGCACACTGAAAGGCATGTTAGTTTTTTTTCTTCTTAACTAGGAAAAAACACATGCATGCAACCAAGATTTAGGATATGCTTATATATGATTTGAGGATCATGTAGCAGGCTTTTCTTTAGAGTCCACTTTTGCCGGATAGAATTTATCTTTGTCTATTTGACACCACGACACCCAGACACGACACCCCCGACCCCCGACACCTCTTCGGCTTCCTGTTGACTAAAAAGGTGCTTTTCGGCCTTCCAGAGGCCGACGGGGTAGTAGATGTCTGGTGCTCAACTTTTGAAGTTGTGTATCCGCATGTGCCCACATAGCATGTTTCGGTGTTGCGGCAGGCAAACACTCTGGTACATGGGCACCTGCTAATTAATTCCGTCATTAGCCCTCGTGAATGGTGCGGTTGATGGTGCAGACCCCACGAACATGTCCACTTGCATCTTGACTTCCTCTGCACCCATGATCGTGACTTCTGACATGGTTTCGTCTACAGGATGAAATTAGATGCTACTCCTTGCGTTTCAAAATAGTTGACAGTCGAGGGTAGAAAGAACTCATAGACATGATCTATATTGACAACTTTAGTTTGGACAGAGATGAAGTAATCAATTTTGGACATGTGGATGGCATTCAAATATGTCGGTTGCCAAACTGAATCAAGAAGGCCACAACACATAAAAATTGTAAACTATGGCAAGCAGTTTGTAATATCTGCTTATTTGGATGAACAAACCGGTGTGTCCACGACACACAGACACAACACCCCCGACACCCGACACCTCTTCGGCCTCCTGTTGACAGAAAGGTGCTCTTCGGCCTTCCAGAGGCCGACGGGGTCATATATTTGTGAATTATGAGTTAGGTCATATATTTTCCAATTTTGTTATGAAAAACATCATATATATTTGCGTTGATCGGGTGGATTTAAATGTCCAGTTGTTTCATCGCTGTGAGGGTCTGGTGTTCAACGACCTCCCCGTGCGTTCGACGAGCTCCGCCCCTGCATTCGTGGGTGAGCACAAATGACATCTCCTCCTCTCCCCCTTCATTTGCTCTGTTCCGGTCTTCGTGCCGATGAAACTTGCTAGCTATAGGTGTATTCAATCATCAGTATGCGTGACCACTATGCGTCTCCCATTCGAAAGGGTTACAACTATAAATATGCATTCATTTGCATATTTATAACCGCAATTCTTTCGAATTGTCCAACATTATCCATGGATAGCCTGAGTATGTGTAGATTGGGTTCGTTTTCCCGTATGCTCTGGTCCAGATCCGATGCAGAATTTCGTCAGTGCCTCTCTGTTGTTCTCCGGGTACACATCCTCTCTACTTATTGCTGAGACGTGTATCAAGAGAACAGCGGGGAGGTGCTGCCGAAATTTTGTGTCGGATCCGGAGCAGAGCATGGGAAAACGAACCCAATCTACACATACTCGGGTGGGATTAGGACCTATCTTTACCTATTAGCGTCTAGGTTGCATGGACGTAATAAATCTGAGAAACTCTATTAACTGATGAATATGGTTTGCTGAATTATGTATGTATTTCTTGTGTGTCCAGTAGCTAGGCAAGATGAGTGATCTTGCGTGGATGTACACTGGTCACCCTAGTCAGAAAGACATGACCCCTGAATGGATGACAAAAACCAAGGGGTTTATCAGAGCCGCATTTGCAAATGGACAGGAAACAACCTGGTGCCACTGTGTCGAGTGCGACAACTATCATAAGATGTCAGAGTTTGAAATGATCAAACACCTGCAGAAGTGGGGTTTTACGCCTGGTTATATGATGTGGACATTTCATGTTGAGTCTGCCCAACGTTCCAGAGCTGAGGAGGGCCATCGTCGCACCAACGAGCATGGTACCAAGATGGAAGACATGGTGCAAGACTTTGATGATGCTCGGGATTCGGACGATGAGATGGAGGAATCTGCAAAGGCCTTTAATGATATGTTGGAGTCTTCGAAGCATCCTCTCCACGAGCACACCAAGCTTTGTCAGCTGGATGCCATCGCACAAGTAATGGCTCTGAAGGCTCAATTCAACTTGGGCAAAGAATGCTATGACGCGATGGTGAAACTATTTGGACCTTTCTACCTAAAGGCCATATAATGCCTGCAAACCTGTACCAGTCGGACAAAATCCTCAATGTACTTAAGATGCCCTATGAGAAGATAGATGCCTGTGAGAATGGATGTGCCTTGTTTAGGCTCCAGTATGCGGACTTGAACTATTGTCCCATTTGCAAGTCTTCCAGGTATGTTGAGGTAGACAACGGTATGGGTGAGAAGAGTCGGACCAAAATCCCCATTAACGTTCTTCGGTATATGCCAATCATACCAAGACTTCAACGTCTATTCATGGTCGAAGGACGGCCAAACAGATAACATGGCACATATTGTGCAAAAGAACCGAACGGGATGCAGATGGGAATATGATGATGGTACACACATCGGATGGTGCTGCATGGAAACACTTTGATGCATTGCATGATGAAAAAGTGGCAGATTCAAGGAATCCTCGAGTAGCCATCAACACGGATGGGTTTGGTATGATGGCAGCCCAATACAGTTGTTGTCCTGTATTTGTCATTCCACTCAATCTCCCCCCCCCCCCCCGGACAGATTATGCAAAGAAATAACATTTTCCTGACGTTGATAATTTCGGGGCCCAACTTTCCGGGGAAGAATATGAATGTGTACATCCAGCCGCTTAAGGATGAACTACAAGAAGCTTGGAATAATGGGATGAAGACATACGACGCCGCTACAAAAAAAGCTTCCTAATGCGTGTTTGGTACATGTACTCGATGCATGACTTGCCGGGGTATGCGCTATTCGTTGGCTGGTGTGTGCATGGAAGGTTCTCGTGCCCCATGTCGGTGTCAAAACCGGTGGATATCGGGTAGGGGGTCCTAAACTGTGCGTCTAGGCGGATGGTAACAGGAGACAAGGGACACGATGTTTTTGCCCAGGTTCGGGCCCTCTTGATGGATGTAAAACCCTACTCCTGCTTGATTGATATTGATGATATGGGTAGTACAAGAGTAGATCTACCACGAGATCAAGGAGGCTAAACCCTAGAAGCTAGCCTATGGTATGATTGTTGTTCGTCCTACGGACTAAAACCCTCCGGTTTATATAGACACCAGAGAGGGCTAGGGTTACACAGAGTCGGTTACAATGGTAGGAGATCTACATATCCGTATCACCAAGCTTGCCTTCCACGCCAAGGAAAGTCCCATCCGAACATGGGACGAAGTCTTCAATCTTGTGTCTTCATAGTCTTGGAGTCCGGGCAATGATGATAGTTCGGCTATCCGGACACCCCCTAGTCCAGTACTCCCTCATTAGCCCCTAAACCAGGCTTCAATGATGACGAGTCCGGCGCACATATTGCCTTCGGCATTGCAAGGCATGTGTCGGTGTCAAAACCGACGGATCTCGGTTAGGGGGTCCCGAACCGTGCATCTAGGCGGATGGTAACAGGAGACAAGGGACACGGTGTTTTTACCCTGGTTCGGGCCCTCTCGATGGAGGTAAAACCCTACTCCTGCTTGATTGATATTGATGATATGGGTAGTACAACAGAGGATCTACCACGAGATCAAGGAGGCTAAACCCTAGAAGCTAGCCTATGGTATGATTGTTGTAATGGTTGTTGTAGTGGTTGTTGTGTCCTACGGACTATAGCCCTCCGGTTTATATAGACATCGGAGAGGGCTAGGGTTACACAGAGTCGGTTACAATGGTAGGAGATCTACATATCCGTATCGCCAAGCTTGCCTTCCACGCCAAGGAAAGTCCCATCCAGACACGGGACGAAGTCTTCAATCTTGTATCTTCATAGTCTTGGAGTCCGGTGGACGATGATAGTCCGGCTGTCCGGACACCCTCTAGTCCAGGACTCCCTCAGTAGCCCCTGAACCTGGCGTCAATGACGATGAGTCCGGCGTGCATAATGTTCGGCATTGCAAGGCGGGTTCCTCCTCCGAATAATCCATAGAAGATTGTGAACACCAGGATAGTGTCCGGCTCTGCAAAATAAATTCCACATTCCACCGTAGAGAGAATAATATATACACAAGTTCAATCTGCTGACGTATTTTGCGGCATGACGTCACACCACTACCAAGCCTTTACTTGAATTGTTTTTTATTATACCACTTCAGCGCGTTTAGCGAAGCGGTTTCCTTGGCACGTCTTGTCGAAGCAGAGATCGTGTTCCCCTTATTCCGGGACCGCCTCCTCTACCGCGGCCGTCGCCACGCCTCCTCTATCGAAGGCGAGTCCCGAACGGTCACGGAGACGGCTCTTGGTATTCTCCCTCTTTATAATAGGACCAAGGCTCGTTTCTTTTCTTCAATCTTCCATCGAATCCTCTCCTTGCTCCAAGTTCCAACTCCCAGAGCCCCAGATTCGAGCGCTTCGGACCTTCAACAATGTCCGGCGCCGACCTTAAGGGTCGGTGGATGCCCTCCTCCGTCATGGAGGAGGACGTGCTGAAGCTACGAGAGGCCAAGTACCTGCCCTACGAGATTTCACACAGGTTGCCCGCCATAGGGTAGGCCATCCCCACCCCCGAGCCCGGCGAGTATGTCGTCTTTGTATCCCACCTCCGTCGGGGTTTAGGCTTCCCGACGGATCCTTTTGTGAGAGGGCTCATGTTCTACTATGGGTTGGAATTCCACGACTTGGCTCCGGAGTCCATCCTCCATATTTCCGCATTTATTGTCGTCTGCGAGGCCTTCCTTCACGTCACCCCCCACTTCGGCCTGTGGCTGAAGACCTTCAATGTGGAGACGAAGATGATCGGGGGGCGTCAAGCAAAGTGCGGCGGAGCGGCCGTAAGCTGGAGGGCCGATGCCCCGTGTCCCGAGGGCTCCTTCCAAGAGGAGCCCGGCTTGTGGCAGCGGGAGTGGTTCTATATCACTGCTCCGAAAGGTAGCAGGCAGAAGCCGCCACCCTTATTCCTCTCAGGACCTCCACGACGGTTGATGTCGTGGGTCAACCAAGGGCTCAATTGGGGGCCTTCAAAGGACGTGCCCCTACTGCAGGGCCGGATTCGATACCTCCAAGCGAGGGAGATCAATCTGGTTGTGGTAATGCAGGTCATGCTGATTAGGCGTCTCCTGCCCTGCAAACGCTGCCCTCTCCGGCTGTGGGAGTTTAATCCGGAGGGACCACGGATTCTTCAACACTTCATGGGTATGACACGCGTGGAGATGTACAATTATTCTTCGGACCACGAGTGGCGTGTCCATAATTGACCGAGGATGCCGGCCTAAGCTGCAATCGCCCGGATACACAAGTAAGTAGCTCCGAGTCCGGACATACCGTCTGTTTGTCTTTCTGTGATTCGCCTTTTAACCTGTTGCTCCTTAACAGGAGTGGATAGCGTAAGCAAAGCTGATACGGTGTCGGGCCCCCCTCCTAGAGACCGCGCCGGATCCCGTGCTGGTTAGGATGTTGGAGGTTGCGCCTTCAGAAGAAGGCTAAGGGGAAGATAGAGGAGCTACCGCCTCACCCAAGGAGGCGCTTGAAGAAGGGGGGATCGAGAATCCCTCCCTCCAGGGTGAGAAGAGGACCGCCTCCGGAGACCTGGAGGCCAAAGCCCCTAAGCGGGGGAAGAAATCTTCACCAGAGGGTCCTGCGTCCGAGGAGGTCCCGGCCGCACAGTCTCCCCTAAAGAATCAGCCCTCCAGCGAGCCGTAAGTAGAAAGAAGGGAGTTCTGTGATAAGAGACATCCCTATTTGTGCTTCTGAGGATAACCGAAGTTTTTACCTTGTAGTTCGGATCTCCGACCTTCTCAGATGAGCTCGTCTTCGAGGGACCTTCGTCCGGAGATGATGGAGAGCGAGAGGCCTCCGTCTGCTACGCCGTCGGATAGGGCGGACGAGCCTGAAGTGTCATCACGGAGGGTATCCCCGAGCCCGGCAGAGCCGAAGAATTCGGCGCCGACTAGTGTTCGGCCGGGGGAGCTGAAGGATCTGCTTGAGAGGGCGTCCATCTCAGAAGATCACCATGCATTGATGAATATGGTGATTGGAAGTGTTTCGTCCGCCGAAAGCGGATTGCACAATGCCGTCAGGAGTTTGCTGGCGGGGTTTGAGGTACGTAAAAATGACACACCTTTTGACAGTTTTGCACATGGAAGTGCGCCCTGTATAGATAGTAGCCCCTGAGACTCGGTAGGTTGTCGAGAGCGACAGCATGCCGAGGATCAAAATCGCAGGTTTCAATCTTCGCCGTTCCGATGCAGGTGGCGGATCGTCCGGGGGCCAGCCGGACTGATGGAGTTGCCGAACTAAAGCGGCAACTCGACGTTGCGGATGCGGACATCGCGCTAATCAACAGGCGACTTGACTAATCGCAAGGTAAGTTTTTTTCTCCGCAGTCACCTTGTAAGGGAGCCGAAGCCCATCTCTTATAATATTTGTGCTTGACGCAGATGGTGCTGCTGCTGTAGAATGCCTTCGGGCCGAACTTGCTCAAGACAAGGAGCAAGCCAGAAGGAGTAATGCGGCGGCCTTGAGGGCGGCCGAAGAGTTAGAAGCCGAAAGGGCTACGCACAGCCGAAGCAGGGAAGAGATGGCCGAAATGGCCGTGAAGTTAAAAGATGCTACCGACCGCACTGAGGTTTTTGAAAAGGAGCGCCTATCGGAGCGAGAGGACCTGGGGAAGGCCACCGCCGAAGCCAAGGACGCCCGATCTGCAATGCGGGCTATGAAGGAGGAGCTGCGCCAAGCCGGAGACATTGTGGCTGGCAAGCCCTTTCTGCTACGCCGAAGGTTTACGGATCCTAAGTATGCTCAACTGGGCCAGCTGTGGGGTCCCGAGGATCCTTATAAGGACTTAGTGGCAAGTGCGGCGGATGCCGTTGTGCACATCCGGAGCCAGAAGGATCACAAGACGGAAGAGCTATTTTGGTCTCAATTCCATAGTCCGGATCGTTCACTTCCGCTGACCGATCACTTGGCCGAATGGGCTGAGCTGAATAGGTTGTTCGGGCTTGCCATGAAGGATATCATGACTCATGTCTGGCCGGATAGGCCCAAGCCAAAGAGCTATTTTGGCTTATTGCAGCAATTTCTTGGGGCGGTGCCGCATATCAAGGCGATGAAGCGGTCGGCCTGCATAGAGGGTGCATGGATGGCACTCGCCCGTGTGAAGACACATTGGACGGAGATGGATGCCGCCGCTGTTGCGACCCAGGGTTCGGACGAGAGCCGGTTACCCGCCGAGCACTATTTTGGGGAAGTTCTGCGTGGTGCTCGTATAATAGAGTCGCAGTGCTCAAAAATGTCACATTCAAATGAACATTTAATTTTTATAAGACAATGTTTATGATGTATGCGCTTTTTATTTTTTAAACTTGTGCGTTCAAGTATTAAAATATCTCCTATGCGGCCGTTTATGTATACGTGTGTATAACCTGAAAGATGGCAGTCGTCGGCTTCAGCCCCCACGCACAAGGTGCGGGGGTGTTCGCAAAAATAGCACATTTTCACACTTAATCCGACATCTCGGTCCTGTTAAGGAGGTGGTAGCATAGCAAACGAGGCAACCAGACTATAACGCTTTATCACTTTCACTTAGCCATTGGAGTTCGAGGGTGGGGCTACGATATAGCCCCTGGGGGCACCGCGCGCTCCGAATTCGGGGCGCGTATGTGCCTGACCGGAAAACGGTCCTTCATCAAAGCGGAGGAATTCTAAACATTCCGTTGGTCGATCGAGTGGTTGACCAGTCTCTCGCTGTATCATGACAGTCAGTTTTCGGCTTTCTCTACTGAGGTGCTCGCCCAGCCGAACTGGGGCACAATTGCAGTAGTTCTCCTGGTGCCGCATTAGCCGATGATACGGAACGTAAGGCAGCAAAACACAGGAGCCAGGAAAACCCAACATTTTACCAAAGACATGATTTAGAGCTGATACATATAACACCTAACTCGAGACGCCGAACACTCCCTAAGGTGTTCGGTCTTTTATAATGACGGGCGAAACAATGCCCTAAGCCCCTTGTGTCCAGGTACGGGCGAGGTCCTCTGACGCGGCCGATGCCAAAACGTCAGTCTCCTCTCTGGTTATCATGAAAAACCAGGGGATTATAGCAACAAGAGACAGTAAAAAAGGTTTACGCAGGGTCTTAATCTGAAAAGAATCGTTGCAATGGGTCCCTACTGCACGTCTGCGCCTGTGTCTCCGTTGTGCCGTTATCCTGGACGGGTGTGCATGGCGTTCATCTATAAAAAGAAAGGAACTTAGTTTGAAAAGGAATCGTGCGAAAAGTGCATAAAAAATATTAATAAATTAATAAAGCTGAGCCTATATTAGCTCATTGTTGCTTATATGCGCAGCCCCTTGTGAAGGGGTGTGCGGCTAGGGAGCCCCTAGCTTATTTATGCTGGACTCGTCTAGCCGTGTCCGGTGTCTTTGAATGACCCTCTTAATGAGATGATGCCACGTGGACCGGGCATTTTGAGTGGAAGAGACGCGTAATGTGGTATTGTGTTAAAGCGAACAAAAGCTTCACGTCCCAATAGTGCTTGATAGCTACTTTTGAATGGGGCGACATGAAAGATTAGCTTTTCGTGTCGGAAGTTGCCCGGTGACCCAAACACAACTTCCAGTAGTAAGTAGCCTATGCACTTGGCGTAAGGGCCTGGCATCACTCCTTTAAAGGAAGTGCGGCTATATCGAATTTTAGTAAGGTCTATCCCCAACCTGCGGATTGTGTTTGGATATAGCAGGTTTAAATCACTGCCGCCGTCCATTAGGACTTGTGTAAATTGTATTCCGTCGATTATGGGATCCAATATCAGAGCAGTCCATCCTGCGTTTCGAATGCTTCTGGAATAATCCAGGTGGTCGAAAGTGATTGGTTTTGACATCCAACTTCAAGGTTCCGCTGGGGTGGACCGGGCGGCACTTATCTTAGCGGGTGCCGCATTGTTTTTATGTAATATCACATGAAGTGAGTTTACTGTTTTGACTTCTTGTGGGAAAGTCTTTTGTTTTCCGGTGCTCTGCTGGTGGGGTTTATCATCATCGTCGCTTCGTGCGTCGAGCCCCTTGTGTTCGGCGTTTAGTCGGCCGGACTGTTTGAAAACCCAACAATCTCGGTGGGTGTGGTTTGCAGGACTTCCGGAGGTACTCTGGATTTGACATATCCGATCCAAAATTTTGTTTAAGTTGGATAGCTCATCACTGTTGTCCTTAAGGGGCAGTGTTTTGTTGTTTGGCCGCGAGCTTTTCAATCCGGCGTTGACCGCCGTATTCTTTGGGCTTTTTTCTTTATTCCGGCGCTGATACTTTCTGTGCCGTGATTTTTCGTTTCCATCTCTGATCTCGGATGTACTCAGGTTGCTGGTGCTGCATCTTGCTAGCCAGCTGTCCTCCCCCGTGCAAAAGCGGGTCATGAGGCTTGTTAGCGCGGCCATTGTCCTCGGCTTCTCTTGGCCGAGGTGTCTGGTGAGCCATTCGTCATGGATGTTGTGTTTAAATGCTGCTAAGGCTTCCGCGTCCGGACAGTCGACTATTTGGTTCTTTTTGGTAAGGAACCTGTTCCAGAATTTGCACGCTGACTCTCCGGGCTGTTGAGTTATATGACTTAGATCGTCTGCATCTGGAGGGCAGACGTAAGTTCCTTGAAAATTTGCTCTAAACGTGTCCTCGAGCTCTTCCCAACTTCCAACAGTGTTTTCTGGGAGGCTTTTGAGCCAATGCCGAGCTGGCCCTTTGAGCTTGAGGGGTAGATATTTTATGGCATGGAGATCATCTCCTCTAGCCATGTGTATGTGTAGTATGTAATCCTCTATCCAGACTCCAGGGTCTGTTGTTCCGTCGTATGCCTCTATGTTTATGGGTTTGAACCCTGCTGGAAATTCATGATCCAACACCTCATCGGTGAAACATAGTGGGTGTGCGGCGCCCCTATATTTGGGTGCGCCGCTGTCTTCGAACACTTGGCGTGCTGTGTTGCTTCCTGGGGCCCTCTTTTTCGGCCCGTAAACGGACCTGGCTGGGCCATCTGTTTTCCCAGGGTGATGAGTCGGCTTGAGTGCGGCGCTGCTTGTCGCTTTTGGCCTGTCATCTGGTCGTCTATCCGGCCAGGCGGCTTCTTTAATTTTTGACTATGGTGGCTCTATGGCTTCCTCGTCAAATTCTGGCAGCAGCTTGCGCTTCGGGTAGCTCTTTGATTGATGGCCATTGCCATATTTGTCTGCGGTCTTGGGTACTTTGCTCCACCTCATTCTGAGTATGTCTTCCGCTGTTTTGAGCTTCCGTTTTTCCTTCTTCAAGCTTTTTGCGGTGGCGACGAGTCTTTTGTGAAGGTTCCTGTGCTCCGGTGGTGTGTCCGACGTGAGGTCGTCCGGACTGTTGGTTTCGCCAGGAATGGATTGATTATCCGATTCATCCTGTTCGGATGGTTGCTCGGTTTCATGTTCGTTGTCCACTGGTTTGCCATGCTCTATTGCTGGGTCATTAGGAATGCTGTTTTTGTCGAGGCGGGGCTTAGGGCGGTGCTTGCATCGCTGTTTTGGTTGTTTATCTGTGGGATTATCCTTTGCCGCGCCTTGTTGTTCCTCTCTATCGCCTCCTTTTGGGGTATCCACCATGTATACGTCATGTGTTGGGGTGGTCGTCCATACTGTTGATGTCCTCGGAGTTGTAGTCTAGCATGTCGGTTAGATTGTCGACAGTGGCTACAAAGTGGGTGGTGGGTGAGCTTTGAATTTCTTCGTCGTCCGCATCCCAACCATCCTGGCCATAGTCCGGCCAGGGCTTTCCGGATAGCGAGAGATGCTTTAGCGAATTCAGGATGTCGCCAAAGGGTGAGTGTTGGAAGATGTCCGCAGCGGTGAACTCCATGATCGGCGCCCAATCAGATTTGATTGGTAGGGGCACGGGAGGTTCGGAGTCCGGCAAGGAGTCCGGCGCCTCGGAGTCATAAGCTTTATAAGGGACATGGTCGGTATTCGGCTCCATCGCCGTGGACGTCGCAGCTCCCGAGGTGGTGTCCAGCCACCGGTCCTCGATCTGTGGATCAGCTCCGAACTAAGGGTCGCAGCGGATTTGTGTGCGGCCTCCAAGGTACTGTCCGACGGCAGAGTTAGATCATGCCAATCGTGACAGTGCGGCACGCTTGGCTGCGGCTCGGATCCATCGAAGATCAAGTCTCCGCGGATATCCGCCGTGAAGTTTAGGCTTCCAAATCTGACCTGACGGCCAGGGGCGTAGCTTTCGATCTGCTCCAGATGGCCAAGTGAATTGGCCCGCAGTGCGAAGCCGCCGAACACGAAGATCTGTCCGGGGAGAAAAGTCTCACCCTGGACAGCGTCGTTGTTGATTGAAGAAGCCATCAAGCCTATCGGTGACGACACAGAGGAACTCTCAATGAAAGCACCAATGTCGGTGTCAAAACCGGCGGATCTCGGGTAGGGGGTCCCGAACTGTGCGTCTAGGCGGATGGTAACAGGAGACAAGGGACACGGTGTTTTTACCCAGGTTCGGGCCCTCTCGATGGAGGTAAAACCCTACTCCTGCTTGATTGATATTGATGATATGGGTAGTACAAGAGTGGATCTACCACGAGATCAAGGGGGCTAAACCCTAGAAGCTAGCCTATGGTATGATTGTTGTAATGGTTGTTGTAATGGTTGTTGTAATGGTTGTTGTGTCCTACGGACTAAAGCCCTCGAGTTTATATAGACACCAGAGAGGGCTAGGGTTACACAGAGTCGGTTACAATGGTAGGAGATCTACATATCCGTATCGCAAAGCTTGCCTTCCACGCCAAGGAAAGTCCCATCCGGACACGGGACGAAGTCTTCAATCTTGTATCTTCATAGTCTTGGAGTCCGGCGGACGATGATAGTCTGGCTGTCCAGACACCCCCTAGTCCAGGACTCCCTCAGCGGGTTCCTCCTCCGAATAATTCATAGAAGATTTTGAACACCAGGATAGTGTCCGGCTCTGCAAAATAAATTCCAGTTCAATCTGCTGACGTATTTCGTGGCATGACGTCACACCACGGCCAAGCCTTTACTCGAATCGTTTTTATTGTTCCACCTCAGCGCGTTTAGCGAAGCGGTTTCCTTGGCACGTCATGTCAAATCAGAGATCGTGTCCCCTTATTATGGGTTTCTCATCAATACGGACGTGGGTAACCCAACCGCACCATTGATTGCAACGCTTGGGAGATAAGCGAGTTTTACCGGGCTGGTGGGGACGCATAGTTTCGTCCGCCCATATATAAGGGATCCACCTTTTCACCTATGCCTTCTTCCTCCTTTGCTTATCCATCTCCGCGCACTTGAGCTCCAGCGCCCAAGTCTGCACATCTCACCTCAACCTTCTCCAACCATGTCCAGAGCGGGAGGCAAGTGGATGGCCTCCTCCGTCACGGAGGGGCACATCAAAAAGCTGCGCAAGGCCGGATATTTGTCCAGCGATATCGCGCACCAGCTCCCCGACGAGGGGCTACTCATCCCCACTCCCGGGCCCCATGAGAGGGTGGTGTTCCTTCCCCATTTCCTCCGCGGACTAGGCTTCCCACTCCACCCATTTGTCCGGGGGCTCATGTTTTACTATGGCCTGGATTTCCATGATCTGGCCCCGAATTTTATCCTCAACATCTCGGCGTTTATCGTCGTGTGCGAGGCCTTCGTCTGCATCCAGCCCCACTTCGGCTTATGGCTAAAGACCTTCAATGTCAAGCCGAAGGTAGTGGGCGGCCATCAAGCGGAATACGGAGGCGCCATGGTGGGCAAGATGCCCAACGTCACCTGGCTCGAGGGCGCCTTCGTGGAAACCATCAAAGGGTGGCAATCGGGGTGGTTCTACATCATCGAGCCGCGTGACCCTGAATGGGCAGCGGCCCCCGAGTTCAGATATGGCATCCCCACACGGCTCACCTCTTGGAAAGAGAAGGGCCTGTCGTGGACCGATTCGGAGGAGCTGACCGGACTCCAATCCTGTCTCCAAACCCTGGTGACCAAGAAGCTCAAGCTTGTCAACGTAGTCGAGGTCATGCTCATCCGCCGGATTCTCCCGTGCCAACAGTGGTATTTCAACTTGTGGGAGTTCGATCCGGCACAGCACCAGACCTTGAGCAGGCTCTTCGACACTATGTATGAAGAGGCCTAGAGGGTGCTGTTCAAGGGCGCCGAGGCTCCCGCATCCGCTACCGAAGATCGCGGATTCAGCTCGCAGTGTCAGGCTGGCAAGGTAAGCTATATTGCCTTTTACAGGACACTTGTTTTTCATAGTTTGGCTCTATGTGGGATCTAAACTCCCATTACCTTTAACAAGCCTGGCAGAAGACATCCGAGTAGGTTAACTATCCGGCTCCCCTTCTAGAAGACCCAGCGGACGCCCGATTGACGGGGCTGCTGGTCCCGGCGCCCAACGTGGTGCCGGAGAAGAAGGCCAAGAAGAAGGCCACGGGAACCCGGAGGAGTTCCCGGCGCCAGGTGTTATCGGACTCATCGTCCGATGACTCCGAGGCGGACTCCTCCCACGAAGATGACGAGGAGAAGAAAGAGGCCTCTCCTCCAGCGGGGGGAGAGAAGAAGAGGAAGGCTTCCCCAACGGGGGAGGCCGAAGGGTCCAAGAAGGGAAGGATCCTTCCTCCGGACTGTTCCACCAACGCCGATGACGGCGAAGAGGAGTGGCCCTCGAGGGCCAAGCCCCTGGCGAGATCGTAAGTGTCCGGATTCCTGAATAACTCATAATTTTTCTTCCGTAGCATAGTGTCTTCTAACAAAGCATACAACCATGTAGTCCGCCCAAGGACGATCTCCCCACTTCGTCGAGCGGGTCCTTGGGTTCGTGGGATGTGAATAGCGCTTCACTTCCGACTGCCTCCTCCCCTCGTGACGCAGACGACGCCGAGGTGGGGTCCCAGAAGGGGACCCGCTCGGAGGAGGAGGCCCTGGAGGTGCCGCCGGGCAACCTCCTGGACTTTGGACCGGACTCTGCACCGGAACCTTTGGTGGTTCCGGAGTCCGGCAGGCGGCCCCTTCATGAGAGGGGTGAGACAGTGATGCCGGCGGCCTCCGTCCAACCGGAGGCGCCGGATAATCTACTGGAGGCGCTCAATGGCGCTTCCATTGACGAGGCGCACCGCACTGTTATGAGTGCGGTGATTCAGAAAGTTCAGTCCGCCAAAAGCGGGCTGACCGAGGCCTGCACCAGCCTTCTAACAGGCTTCGAGGTAAGAATTTTTAAGATATGTAAAATAGTACCGCATAGACAGTAGCCCCTGATGGTTGGTTTGGTGTTCGGAAAGAAAAGCCGAACTAAGGATCTAAAAAGACATACGCAGGAGTCTAACACAAATATGTCAATATGGGAATGCAGGTTGCACTGCTGACCTCTGCCGCACTGACTGCGGAGGTCAATGCCTTGAAGCAGAGCCTCGAGCGGTCCGAGAGCAAGCTCGGCCGTGCCAAGAAGCATCTCGCGGACAAGGAGGGTATGTAACACCTTATTAAAGTTATACCTTATAGAAAAGGATTTGGTTGCAAAAAATGACAGGAATAACGTGGGTATTCCAGGGGCTACGAACGATGTGGCGACCCTGAAGGAGGCAGAACGCACCGAGCGAGAAAAGCAGGAGGCGCGGGTGGCGGAGGTACGGCAAGAGCTCCAGGCTCTCGTGGAAAAACATGAGAGTTTGGAGCGTGACTCGAAGACTCCAGAGTCCGAGCTCGCGTCGGCTCTTGAGAGCGCCAAAGCCGCTAAGGCCGAAGCCCAAAAGGCCCTCCAGGAAATCGAGGCAGTAAAGAAGATAGCGGCGGGTAAGGCATTCTTCATGCAAAGCAAGCATGCCAAAGTGAATTACTTGTTACTTACCCGGATTCGGAGCTCTCCAGGAGTGTTCGCAGATCTGCCCCGTAGCGTGTCCGATGCTGCCGCATTCTACAGAGCCGAGGAGGGGAGCTCAACGGAAAAGGTGTTCTAGTCTTAGTATGCTGAGGCCGGACATCCGGTGCCCCTGAGCGACCAGCTGAAGCAGCTGGTCGAGCTCCACAAGGTGGCCGAACAGGCCATGAAGGACCTCATAGTTCGGCTGTGGCCCAAGGAAGCCATGCCTGGGAGCTACTTCAGTCTGGTGCGGCGGCTGGTGGACGCATGTCCATGGGTTGACGTCATCAAGCACTCCGCCTGCATTGAAGGTACCCGTCGGGCCCTTGCCCGCGCTAAGGTGCACTGGGGAAAGATGGACACCGAGAAGCTTTTGACGGACGCGCCACCGCCGGGCAAGGAGTATCGCACGCCCGATATGTATTATAAGGGTGTCCTGAAGGGTGCCCGCATTATTGCGGGTGAGTGCTCCAAAGATGTAATTTTTGAGTAGACTCGCATTTTGTTATCATGTGCGCTGAAAACTTTGTTCATGTGCGCTAAGAAACACTTTTTAATTTAAAATATTACCGTCTGTGCGGCCGTTTATCAAATCTGAGAGATGGCAAGTCGTTGGCTTCGGCCCCCATGCCAAGAGTGCTGGGGTGTTCGGGATAAACTTGAGCGCTCTTGTTCCCATTTTTGGGTCCTTCTAGGGAGGCGCTCAACACAACGAACGAGGCAACCAGACTTATAATGCTTGAACACTCTCACTTAGCCATAGAATTCTATAATTTTAAATTTCGGCGAAGCCCCTAGTGTTCGGAAGGCCGAATTCGGGGCGCTATCCACGCCTGGGCCGGACAAAGCCGGTTCCTCGCTCTAAGCGGCATAAGTCTTTAGGGACTCGAAGAAACCTCTCGAACAGCGACCGGCTCTCGCCCCATCATGACGGTCAGTTTTAGCTTTCTCCACTGAGGTGCTCAACCCAGCTCAACTGGGGCACAATCACAGTGGTTCTCCCAGCGCTACCTTAGCCAATATAACGGAACGTAAGGTACCAAAACATGGGAGCCGGGTAAACCCAACTATTGACCCAAGACATGATTCGGAGCCGATGCATATAATGCTATAAGTTCCGGGTGCCGCACTTGTGAAAGTGTTCGGACTTACCACACCATAATTTGGGGAACTTAAGCCCCTGGTGTATTTGGTCGTACCAAAGCGTACGGGTGCAACGTGTCGTAAGTGAACATATATAGAGAGAAATGTAATGATAAGCAAAACGCGATGCATTGTTTATTCGAAAAGTACAGCAATTAAGGCAGAACGATAGAAATAGTGCGATAAGCAAGGGGTGGGACTACTTAACATGTCCCCTCCAGCGGTAGGCTGCGGAATGGTGTATAAAACAGGTATAATGCTCGTAATAGGGACCAACTGGATACTCATCGTAGCTTTTCTGCTTCCCTGGCTGCTGCATCGTGAGTTCGGCGGGTCTACTGCCGGGCAGGGCTTCTAGAAAACGGAGTCTTGAGGATAAGAAAAAAAAAAGAAAAAAGGATGACACATTTGGGAGCCCCTGGTGTGGTTGAGCCGCACTCTAGGCATGCCGTGGTCGTGCCCCTCCCCCTATGCCCATGGTATCTCGAGAGCGTAATGATGTACATGTGGTACTGGTCTCGCAATTTTGCGAGGGCTGGGGTTGGGGCCGCATTGCTATGCATGCTCGGAACGTGCCAGGTGGTCTTGTTGTAGGTTACTCCGGGCGTGCTTGACGGTGTCCGGTCGCTTAACGGCCGGACTCGAGAATTGCCTTAAGAGGCTGCTCTGCACTTCCGCCGCGAGAGTCGCTGTATGCTCCTCCGTTCGGAGAGAGCGTTCAGTGTTTCATTTGACCGTGATGACTCCTCGAGGGCCTGGCATCTTGAGCTTGAGGTATGCGTAGTGCGGCACTGCATTGAACTTTGCCAATGCGGTTCGTCCGAGCAGTGCATGATAGCCGCTGCGGAACGGGACTATGTCGAAGATTAACTCCTCGCTTTGGAAGTTATCCGAGGATCCAAAGACCACTTCAAGTGTGACTGAGCCAGTACAGTTGGCCTCTACACCTGGTATGACGCCTTTGAAGGTCGTCTCTGTGGGTTTAATCCTTGAGGGGTCTATGCCCATCTTACGCACTGTATCCTGATAAAGCAGGTTCAAGCTGCTGCCGCCGTCCATCAGGACTCTAGTGAGGTGAAATCCGTCGATGATTGGGTCTAGAACCAATGCGGCGAATCCGCCGTGGCGGATACTGGTGGGGTGGTCCCTTCGATCAAAAGTGATCACGCAGGAGGACCACGGATTGAACTTTGGGGCGACTGGCTCCATCGCGTATACGTCCCTGAGCGCACGCTTCCGCTCCGTTTTGGGTATGTGGGTTGCGTATATCATGTTCACCGTCTGCACTTGTGGGGGGAAACCCTTCTGTCCTCTATTGTTCGGCGGCCGTGTCTCCTCCTCGTCATCGCTATGCAGCCCCTTGTCATTGCTTTCGGTGATTAACTTTCCTGCCTGCTTGAACACCCAACAATCTCTGTTGGTGTGATTAGCTGGCTTTTCGGGGGTGCCGTGTATCTGGCACAAGCGATCGAGTATCCGGTCCAAATTGGACGGGCCCGGAGTAGTTCTTTTGAATGGCTTTTTCCGCTAACCGGGTTTAGAGCCTCTGAATCTGGCGTTGACTGCGGTATCTTCAGTATTATCGCCGTTAATGCGGCGCTTGTGCTTATTGCGACGCGACCTGCCATTGCTATCTTTGGTATCCGAACTACCAGAGTTTTTGGTTAGGTTGTTACTGCGGGCTAGCCAGCTGTCTTCTCCCGCACAGAAGCGGGTCATGAGCGATGTGAGGGCTGCCATTGATTTCGGCTTCTCCTGTCCTATGTGCCGGGCAAGCCATTCGTCGCAGATGTTGTGTTTGAAGGTTGCAAGGGCCTCTGCTTCCTGACAGTCGACGATTTGATTTTTCTTGGTTAAGAACGGTGTCCAGAATTGTCTGGCCGATTCGTCTGGCTGCTGAATTATGTGGCTTAGGTGATCGGCATCTGGTGGTCGCACATATGTGCCCTTGAAGTTATCAAGGAATGTGGCTTACAGGTCCTCCCAACACCCAATTGATTCTGCTGGCAAGCTGTTGAGCCAATGCCGAGGTGGTCCTTTAAGCTTGAGTGGGAGGTATTTGATGGCGTGAAGATCATCACCGCGGGCCATGTGGATATGAAGGAGATAGTCTTCGATCCAAACCGCGGGATCTGTTGTGCCATCGTAGGATTCAATGTTCATGGGTTTGAACCCTTTGGGGATTTGATGATCCATTACTTCATCTGTGAAGCATAGTGGGTGTGCGGCGCCTCTGTATTGGGCTATATCACGACGCAGCTCAAGCGAGCTTTGTCTACTGTGTTCGGCCAGGCCGGAATTGCTATATCCGGCATGGCGGTTGTCGTCGCGTATCGTGGGGCGCCCATGCGATCCGTAGATCGATCTTGTTTGTCTTGCCTTTTCCTCCAATATGTCTCGCAAGTCCCACACATTCCCCCGTGGCTTTGTACTTTTCGAGTGATGCCAGGGTGTGGCTTTAGTGGAGGGCCTTGAGGCCTCTCTGTCATGGCCACGAGGTGGCCGGTCGGTCGTATTATGCGCTGGTGATGTAGGTTTATATGCTTCCTCCTCTAATCGGGGCAGCAACGTGCGTTTGGGGTAGCTTTTGGAGGGGCGTTCGAGTTCGTACTCTTCGGCCGCAAGGACTTCAGTCCATCTGTCGGCTAGCAAATCTTGATCAGCTCTAAGCTGTTGCTGCTTTTTCTTGAGGCTGCTTGCCATGGCCATAAGCCTGCGTTTGGAATGCTCTTGTTCGACGGGATCCTTAGGCACGACAAATTCGTCGTCGTCGAGGCTTGCCTCGTCTCCCGAGGGAGGCATGTAATTATCGTCCTCAACCATTTTTTTCTGCCGCTCTCTCACGAGGGCTGGTTTCTCCATCCTCCTATGCAGAATCTTGCTGGAGGGGGTGTCTTCGGCACTGACCGGGGTTTTATTGTCTCCGGAGCCGGAATCTCCATTTTTGCTATGGCGGGATTTAGAGCGGCGCCGCTGACGCCGGCGCTTAGGCTGTTTCTTGGAGGGGTCATCCTCTGCTGTTCCATCGCCATTCCCATCCTTTGGGATGTCCACCATGTATATGTCGTATGACGAGGTAGCTTTCCTGTGCCCCGTAGGCGCTGGTTCTTGGTCGTCTCCGGCATCGTCGTCCATACCGTTGATGTCTTCGGAATCGAAGTCTAGCATGTCCGTTAAGTCGTCGACAGTGGCTACAAAGTGGGTGGTGGGTGGGCTTTGAAGTTCTTCGTCGTCCGCATCCCAACTGTCCTGACTGTAATCCATCCAGGGCTCTCCTGATAAAGAGAGATACTTTAGCGGATTCAGGATGTTGCCAAAAGACGAGTGTTGAAAGATGTCCGCAGCGGTGAACTCCATGATCGGCGCCCAATCAGATTCGATTGGCAGGAGCACAGAGGGTTCGGGGTCCGGAGAGGAGTCCGGCACCTTGGAGTCACGAGCTTCACAAGGGACAGGGTCGGTATTCGGCTCTATCGCCGTGGAGGTAGCAGCCCCCGAGGCGGTGTCTAACCACACATCCTCGATTGGCGCAGTCGGCTCTGAGCTAAGGGTCGGAGCGGACTCTGGTGCGGCCTCTAGGGCACTATCCGGCAGCAGAGCTAAATCATGCCCATCATGACAGTGCAGCGCGCTCGGCTGTGGCTCGAATCTGCCAAAGATCAAGTCTCCGCGGATGTTGGCCGTATAGTTCAAACTTCCAAATCTGACGTCATGGCCAGGGGCGTAGCTTTCGATCTGCTCCAGATGGCCAAGTGCATTGGCTCGTAGTGCAAAGCCGCCGAATACGAAGATCTGTCCAGGGAGAAAAGTCTCGCCCTGGACCACGTCGTTGTTGATGATCGAGGGAGCCATCGGGTGTCAGGACCCCGACTCAATGCCACATCGATCTAGCATGTAACACCTCATATCACTTTGAGGCCTCACGCATGGAATTCCCACGGGTGTCGCCTTACCTTTGCCCGGGACCGTTTGCGCCTTTTGGCACATGTATATGATAGTGTCGCTAGCATCCATATGATAAGGAGCCCGGGCTGACATGGCTAGTCGTAAACCCAAAGTGGCACAACTTACAGGGACAGGCATCCATGACCCAGCATCGAATGTGTCAGTCATCAACGAGTGAATCCAGGCTGTAGCACTGGGCTAACAAGACTCCGGTGAACCGGGCTGTAGCGGGCTAACAGGACTCCGGTATTCATCAATTGACATTTCCCCGAAGGGACAGACACAGGAACGAAGAAGGACACATGCCGGCCAGCCTAAGTGTTCTGGAGCAGTAGCAAGCTACCATGGCTCAGTGGAAGCACTAGGAGACATTTCCTGGTAAGAGAGGCTACTAAGGTCTAGATAGTCAGATCCCACACATACCAAGCATTTCAATAACATACACACAATATGCTCGATATGTGCAAATACAACATGGCATCACAACATGACTCTACAACTCAAGTATTTTATTCAACAGGCTCCGAGGAGCGAGATATTACAAACATGGGTCTCGTGACCCAACATTCAGAGCATACAAGTCAAAGCACATGAGGAAGCTTAACATGTGTGAGTACAGACATCTACAAATGAAAAAGGCTTAGAAGCCTGACTAACTACCAGATCCTGCTGAGGGCACAAGATCGTAGCTGAGGTAACAAGCTAAACATCAAAGTCCAAGCGGAACTACTAGTGAGACTGAAGTCTCTCTGCAAATCATAAAATAGGCAAACGTGAGTACAAATGTACCCAGCAAGACTTACATCAGAACTAACTACATATGCATCATTATCAACAAAGGGGATGGTGGGGTTTAACTGCAGCAAGCCAGCTTTGACTCGGTGGCTATCCTAAACTATGACTGCAAGTAACTCTTTTGAGGTGGCGCACACGAGTCCACATATTCACCATATCAATACACCACTATGGATCCGCTCCCGTCTCCCTAAGAGAACGCCATACATAGCACTCACCCTTATCTTGCGTATTTTAGAGTATCCACTTTCACTTGTCTATGAACTGTTATAGGCAACCCAGAAGTCCTTTTCCGCGGACACGGCTATTCGAATAGATGATGTTAACCATGCAGGGGTGTACTTCTTCACACACGCTCTCACCACTTACCGCCGTTTACACGACATGTACTCGGCAACCTTCAAGCGGAAGCCCAACGAGGGTGTCGGCCACGACCTACCTAAACACTCAAGTCTCTAGTCCAGGTTTATCGCCTATTCGGGTTGCATCCGCGAGGAGATCCGGCCGGAGTTTCGCTCACAGCCCCAAACGATGTGTGCAGGGTTCCCGAGACACCAAACGGGCGCCCGGTACACCGTGCCACGTGCCTACCGCATCACAGCCCACCCCTCCGGTCAGCGCTGTCAACGGCCTCCAGCATACTACAAACACCAGAAACTACTTGCAACTCCTGGACAGAGGACAAGGGTGATTAAGAAGCCGAGAGGGTCCATTGGTTTCGGGCCCAATGCGTGGTAGTATCTGTTTCATGGATCACAAACACAGAACTCAGTTCTTGAGGACGGCTTCAATGAGACAACCCACCATGTACTCCTACATGGCCTCTCACCGCTACCTTTACCAAATCGAGTTCACACACTTAGCTCACACATAGTAGGACATGTTCACACACCTCTGATTCATCCCCGATGAATTAGACCTGACTCAACTCTAAGCAGTAGCAGGCATGACAAACAAATATGAATGAGTAGGCACAACAGGGCTCAAAAGAACTCCTACTCATGCTAGTGGCTTTCATCTATTTATTGTGGCAATGACAGGTCATGCAGAGGATAAAGGGGTTCAGCTACCGCAGCAAGTAACAAATGAATCGTTGTTATCCTAATGCAGTAAAGAGAGCAGGAGCGAGAGAGTAGGATTGTATCGGAATGAACAAGGGGGTTTTGCTTGCCTGATGGAGTGGTAGTAGGATACTGCCCTTCAGTCGGATAATCGTGGGTATCCTCGGAGGCAGAACCTACCGCGAAAGATACATCGAACACAATCAACACATGACGATATGCAACAATATGATGCATGCTATGACATGGCAATATGAATGTGTTTTGGGCTAATGCAAGCTAGATCAGATTGAAATGAGTCCATTTGAACCAAAGATTCAAATGCAAACCCATTATATGAAGTCATAAAGGTGCATTAGCTTGTTTCATCTAAACAGCAGGGTTAAGTTGCTCTAACATGCATGAAACTAGTGCAGATGGATAGATTGGATTTTTCTGATCATTTTTCATATATAATTTATTTCATTTGGAGTTATGGTGGATTTTCTATGATTTTTAGAAGTTTAGGCAATTTTCTGGATTTTCCTGTATTAAAATAAATCCAGAATATAGCTTATTGCGTCGGCATGACATCAGTGTGACATCAGCACGTCAACACGCCAGGTCCATGTCAAATCTGACCAGTGGGACCCATACGTCAGTGTCTCAGGCTGGTTTAGGTGGATGACAAGTGGGACCGGTCAACGGCCACGTCAGCGAGGTCAACGCCGACGTGTGGGGCCACTGTGTTTAGATTAATCTTAATCTATTCTTGTTAGCTGGTTAGTTAGGCAGCAGAGCCCGCGAGGGAGTCCTGGACTAGGGGGTGTCCGGATAGCCGAACTATCATCATTGGCCGGACTCCAAGACTATGAAGATACAAGATTGAAGACTTCGTCCCGTGTCCGGATGGGACTTTCCTTGGCGTGGAAGGCAAGCTTGGCAATACGGATATGTAGATATCCTACCATTGTAACCGACTCTGTGTAACCCTAGCCCTCTCCGGTGTCTATATAAACCAGAGGGTTTTAGTCCATAGGACGAACAACCATCATACCATAGGCTAGCTTCTAGGGTTTAGCCTCCTTGATCTCATGGTAGATCCACTCTTGTACTACCCATATCATCAATATCAATCAAGCAGGAGTAGGGTTTTACCTCCATCGAGAGGGCCCGAACCTGGGTAAAAACATCGTGTCCCTTGTCTCCTGTTACCATCCGCCTAGACGCACAGTTCGGGACCCCCTACCCGAGATCCGCCGGTTTTGACACCGACATTGGTGCTTTCATTGAGAGTTCCTCTGTGCCGTCGCAATCAGGAAGGATGCCTCTTCCCGTCTTTAAAGACGGTACCGTTGCCAAAGGAGCTTTGGCCACCGGCCAAACTATCCGGCTAGGTGGTTTTCTTATGACCGCCTGTTCGGCCGCCGCTCCGACAATGACCTCTCGGGTCATCAAAAGCGATCTTCACGTCAACTCGGAACTCGCCGAGCAGCTAGATCCGATGGAGCTCTCCTCCGTAAACGAGCTCTTGGATCGCATCGCCGCCCTGGGAGTCGCTACAGACTACGATCAGATTGGGCTTAAAACCGATCTGAGATAGATCAACTCTCCCCAGGCTACCCACCACGTTGCTGTGGTAGAGGAACAACACGGTGACTCTTCTTCTATATTAAAGACCAGTTATGTCCGGATTCCTGATCCCTCCATGCCGGATTCCCGCGGAGGGACGGACATCAATCAAGTACTGAACCTAAAGTCAGGCAGCGGACCAGATTCGTTGGACAACATCCAGCAATCCAAGCTTCCAAATTCGGAAACTTTTCGGCCCTTGAGCCTCAGATTGGGCGGGGTTCCGAATTTAATTCCACCCGCCCACCCACACACAAGCGATCTATCTCAAATCCGGCAAGAGCCCGCTGAAACAGTACATCATTACTGGGCCAGATTCCTCCTGGTTATGGACAGGATAAAGGACTGCCGTGAGGAGAGCGCAATCTCAATTTTCTGCAACAATTGCACGGACAAGGGAATCATGAATGCCATAATTCGTCGTGAAATTACACGCTTCGCCGACCTCGCGTCCATAGTACGAAAGTACTGTGCGATGGAGAGTACCTGGAAAACCAAAACCAAGTTTTGGGACAATCCGGCTCCCAACACAACCCTAGTCCAAAATAAAAGGGTGCATCATGCTCAGTCACCTGGGACAAAAACCAAAAAGAAAAAACCCCCTAAAGGGCACGGAACCGTACTGGAGGGATGGCTCAGCGGACCCTGTAAAATCCATAGTACAGAGGGCGCCACTCCAACACATAGCCTTCGGGCATGTTGGATACTACGACAGGTGGCCAAAAGTGGCGAAGAGCTTCTAGCCCCAGAGAACCAGCCCAATAGTACCACTACGGTACTAACAGTCTTCGAGACTTTTGCATCAAATAATATGCGGAAACGAACACTCCGCAGCCTCGCCGAAGTCTACCAAGTAGCAACAATAAATCCATGGAGCGACACGGCTATCACCTTCAACGCCAGCGACGAACCTAAATTCCGAACAGCCCGAGCACCAGCCGCATTGGTCCTCAGTCCAATAGTGGACGGCTTTCGTCTTACTAAGGTACTCATGGATGGCGGCAGCGGATTAAACCTCATCTACGAGGAAACCCTTCGAAAAATGGAAATAGACTGGAGCCGCATTGAGCGAAGCAGCACAACCTTTAGAGGAATAATCCCTAGTCGGGAAGCACGCTGCACAGGAAAAATTACACTGGATGTGGTGTTCGGCTCGCCGGACAATTACAGGTCCGAGGAGGTCACGTTCCAAGTGGCCCCGTTCAGCAGCGGATATCACGCTTTATTAGGGCGAGAGGCATTCACAATTTTTCAAGCTATACCCCATTACGGGTACATGAAGCTTAAAATGCCCGGGCCCAATGGAATCATCACTCTTGTCAGTGATCCGGACATAGCACTCCGCGCCGAAAATAAGACAGCCGCACTAGCCCTAGAGGCACTATCCGAAGCCCTAGCGGCAGAGGAACTCACTGCGCTGCGCTCCACGGTGAACAGGGACGATGTGATACTCGATAAGAGATCCAAGTCCACCTCTTTTAAGCCAGCGGACGAAATAGTCAAATTCCAAGTCCATCCAACGGACCCCACAAAGACGGCCTCCATTGGGGCACAATTAAACCCTGATGTAGACGCCGCACTACGAGAATTCCTTCGGGAAAATTGGGACATCTTTGCCTGGCACCCTTCAGATATGCCAGGAATCCCACGCAGGTTGGCAGAACACAGCCTAAATATCCTAAAAGGATTCAAGCCAGTCAAACAGGCTCTTCGGCGATTTTCCGAACCCAAAAGACAGGCAATGGGAGAGGAGCTAGCCAAACTATTAGAAGCCGGATTCATCAGAGACATAAAACATCCGGACTGGCTAGCAAACCTGGTAATGGTACCAAAAAAGGACAAATCCTGGCGCCTGTGTGTCGATTTTAAAGACCTTAACAAGGCTTGTCCAAAGGATCCTTTCCCCCTTCCCCGCATCGATCAAATCATCGATGCTACCGCAGGGCACGATTCATTGTGCTTCCTCGACGCATACTCCGGCTACCATCAAATCAAGATGGCGGAGACAGACCAAGCCGCAACGGCATTCATTACTCCATACGGACCATTCTGCTTCAACACAATGCCCTTCGGGCTCAAAAACGCCGGCGCAACATATCAGCGCATGATTCAGACATGTCTGGCAACCCAGATCGGCAAAACAGTGGAGGCATACGTAGACGATGTGGTCGTCAAGACCAAACACGTCGAAACTCTAGTAGACGATTTGAGGCTCACATTCGACAACCTCCGAGCATATGACATTAAGCTCAACCCGGAAAAATGCGTTTTCGGCGTACCAGCCGGAAAGCTCTTGGGCTTCATTGTATCCGGTAGAGGAATTGAAGCAAACCCAGCCAAGATCCGAGCTCTGTCACAGTTGGATATCCCAAAAGACCTCAAACAAATACAAAAATTGACTGGATGCGTGGCGGCTCTAAGCCGCTTCATCTCCCGCTTGGGAGAAAAGGCATTGCCCCTTTATCGCCTCCTCCGGCGCACCGAACACTTCGAATGGACGGATGCTGCCACGGCCGGACTCGAAGAAATAAAGGCCATATTGGCAACAAATCCGGTCCTGGCCGCGCCCAACTTGGGCGAACCAATGTTATTATATATCGCGGCAACACATCAAGTTGTAAGCGCGATGCTCGTTGTCGAACGAGAAACAGAAGGACATAAATTCCCTCTCCAAAAACCAGTGTACTACGTATCCACTGTCTTAACTCCATGCAAGTCCCGGTATCCACATTATCAAAAGATAGCGTACGCGGTGTTCATGGCATCTCGGAAACTGCGACATTACTTTCAAGAGTGTTCGATAACAGTAGCCTCCGAAGTACCTCTCAACCACATTATAAATAACCGCGACGCGACGGGCAGGATTGCAAAATGGGCCATTGAGCTACTACCATTCGACATAACCTACAAACCACGGAGAGCTATAAAGTCGCATGTTTTGGCTGACTTCATCGCTGAATGGACCGAAGCCGAACTCCCTAAAGAGTACGACGCATACTCCAATTGGATCATGCACTTCGACGGCTCTAAAATGTTGGCCGACTTGGGAGCTGGCGTCGTCTTGACGTCCCCAACCGGAGACACAGTCCAATACGTACTTCAGATAATGTACACGGACTCCAACAACGCAGCCAAATACGAGGCCCTTCTACATGGTCTCCGGATGGCAATCCCCATGGGCATTCAACGCCTAGATGTCCGCGGGGATTCAAACCTCGCAATATCCCAAGTAAATGGAGACTTTGATGCCAAGGATCCGAAAATGGCAGCCTACCGTAACGCCGTCTTAAAAATGTCAGCTCGGTTTGAAGGACTCGAATTCCACCATGTAGCCCGAGATAATAACCAGGCGGCCGACGTGTTGGCACGCATCGGCGCAAAGCGCGACGCCGTCCCTCCAAACATCTTCCTGGAGCGGCTCTTTAAGCCATCCGTAGTATGGGAAGAGGAGTCCGGAAACAACAATCCGGAACCAACCGCACCGCCCAACACCGAACATTCTGACACAATCGGTGGCTCAGCCAATGAAATAACACCTTCAGCCCACGAAATAATGGCAGTCATTGCCCCGTGGACGGAACCATTCCTAGCCAACTTAATTAGGTAGGAACTCCCCGAAGACCAAAATGAGGCCCGCTGCATAGTACGGCGATCTAAAGCCTACAAGGTCCATGAGGGAGAGCTTTATAAGAAAAGCACAACCGGAGTCCTTCAAAGGTGCATCTCCGAAGAGGAAGGGCGAAATCTTCTGGCTGAAATTCACGCCAGACTTGGCGGGCACCACGCTGCAGCCCGGGCCCTTGTAGGCAAGGCCTTCCGTACAGGATTTTATTGGCGGACGGCCTGGGCAGATGCTCAGGATTTAGTCTAACGATGCGTCGCTTGCCAGCTCTTTGCTAATCAAAGCCACATGCCACCCACCGCCCTCAAAACTATACCCATCACCTGGCCGTTCGCGGTCCGGGGGCTTGACATGGTTGGACCCCTTAAAGGGGGAACCTACAAGCAAAAGTACCTGTTGGTCATGGTGGACAAATTCACCAAATGGATAGAGGCCAAGCCAGTTAAAACTGCCGAATCCGGACCTGTGAAAGACTTCATATCTGGGGTAGTACACCGTTATGGCATCCCCCATAGCATCATCACTGATAACCGCACAAACTTCACGGCCGACGAGGTTAAACTCTGGTGCAAAAATATGGGCATCAAGCTTGACTACGCTTCAGTCTATCACCCTCAAACTAACGGTCAAGTCGAACAAGCAAATGGTCTAATCATGAGAGGCATCAAACCCAGGTTAGTGCGGTCCCTCACGGAATCTAACACGCACTAGGTAGAGGAGCTCGACTCCGTACTCTGGGGGCTGCGGACCACGCCAAACCGTACTACCGAATTCACACCATTTTTTATGGTATATGGCGCAGAGGCAGTTTTTCCCTGCAATATAATTCATGACTCACCTCGTGTGTGCATGTACGAAGAAAGAGAGGCCGAGTTGGATTGGCAAGACAGATTGGACGGCCTAGAAGAGGAGCGCGACGTGGCGAATGCTCGTTCCGCATTCTATCAGCAGCAGGCTCGAAGATATCAAATAAGAGAAGTACGGGCCAAAACTTACAATGTTGGCGAACTAGTTCTACGCCTGCCGGACAAGAAAAAGGACAAACTCAAGCCCAAATGGGAAGGTCCCTTCATCATTGACCAAGTCCTGACCGGCAGAGCATACCGTCTGCGAAACGCATCGGATAACCGACTCGAGCCGAACCCATGGAACGCAGCCCGCCTCCGAAGATTCTACGCCTAGCGCCGGACTCAGAGTTCGTCTCCTTCCCCGTCCACATTTTATACTTTAGCTGTCTCTCGTTTCTCTCTTTCCACCTCATTTTTTCGTAAAGCCTTTGAGGGCTGATCTGCGCATTGGCCGCACAAACTTGACGTGCTGCTCACACTCATTATACCTGGGGCTTCGTTAACAGAAGCTTATTTATACGGGCTTCATGCCCAACACATGTGTCACACTTCCGCATGTAACTTTTATTCACCATTATATGCATCGATATGACTTAAGTTTTGGCCAAGCTGGGTTGCCTGGCTCCTGTGCTTACCCCTACGTTCCCGATTGTTCGGCTAGGAGGTAAAGGGAGCACCTCTGCGATTGTTACTGCCGGGTCAGCCGGATGTGTACCTCAGACTTGGTGAAGCCGAAATCTAGCGTTCTTAAGGGAATATTCGGTCGGTGACTTGAAAGATGATTTTTTACCTATTTATTTATCTGCCCGAAGATGCTTTTCTGCTCTTTTCGCAGTTCGGACATGCACTTTAGGGCATGCCTCCCAGGGAAAGGAACCCCTAACGGAACTATTCTCCCTGGAAGATGTTTCTTACTAACCATGTAATATAACATAACTAGTTGGGCACTTGTCTGATAAAGCACTAATGACCCCTACGCCTGGTCTCCATGCATGCCCTGGTTTTTACATAATCGCGAGGGTATTCAGACACACTCCAGACTCTTGGGTCCCGAGGTTGAAGTGAAAAGGTCCGCAAAGACAAACGATCTACAATCCGGCTAGAAGGCATTTTACATGTCATTTTTAAATTACATCGTCAAATTGACTGATTGTACTCCTCTTCAATCCCATCTAACAGGCTGTATAGCTTACAGTCCCGTTGGGAATACTTAGCGGCCAACTCTACTTGGCCGTACATTAAGCTCACAGGGATCTCCTTCCCATTGGGCCCCACAGGTCCGACCTCAGCCATGTGGTTTGGATCAGCCTTCGTGTACCGCGTCTTCACCATGGCCCAGGCCTCCCGGGCGCCTTGACGGCAAGCCGATATCTTCCATAGACGGAAGTGCTGCCGTGCTCCCTGAAGCTTCTGCACAAGCCCTCCAAGACCCTCGGGTAGGGAGACGGATGGCCATAAGGCCTGGGCGACGCCGCTCATCACCTGCCGAACACGTTCGTGCAGTTGCAGCAGCTCGGGAAGCAGATCACCCTTTGAACCGGGCATTTCCTCCGCAGGACAACCTGTGAGCACACCTACAGACACACTTCTGTCAATCGACTCCCTCGCCGAACTCTTCTTTTCAAAAGAGTTTGCTCAAGCACTTACTGTAAATGCCGCGACAAAGCCGTTGATTCTCCTTCATGGAGCTAGACAGCTCGGCCCGAACACCTTTCAGTTCTTCGCCCAACTGGGTGTTGCCATCTTGGAGTTTGTTCCTCTCCTTCTGCACCTTCATAAGCACCCTCTTGCCGGCCTTCAGCTGGCGCAGTAGCTGTTGCTTGTCCGGATTAAGTCCGGCACCATCTGCAATATTATTGTCAGACTTATACGCACCCCGCACTTCACAAACTACTTATCTTTTCAAAGTATGTATTACCAGAGGGGGTCTATGTGGCTCCCCTGCTGCGGCTAGTGCAGCCTCAAGTTGGGCCTTGCACCCTAGAAGCTCCTGGGATAGGTGGGCATTCTTCTCCGTAAGATCCTGCATAATAAATGATCCTTAAATCAGTTATTCTAACTATTTTAAGTCTCGGGGGCTACTGGCATATATAACTATTAAAATTCCTCACCCGTAGGTCTTTCAAATACTGCTCTGTGGCTCTGGTTAGACCATCTCGAGCGGCACAGAGGTGCGCGTCTCCCGCATTAAAGGCATTCAGAGCCTCCGGGGAGAAACATGCGTAACGAAGAACTATCCGGCGGCGCCTATGATTCATGGCGCTCTCCACTTCAGACCTGGTGGTGGACAGCCTGTCGGCATCCTCCATCGGAGGAGCATCCGGCTCACACCTTATGTTCGCCTCCCGATCCAGACCAGGCGTTGGAGCCTGGCGGGCGGAGGCTTGATTGGCAACCTCTCCGGACACAGTCCGGCGAGCGCTCTTTCTCCTGGAAAAATCATGGGCATTAATATACCTCCTAGGAATTTTTCCTTTAAACACGATGGTGCGTCGTACCGTTGCGGCGACATTTCGATTCGCGCCACACTCCTCTTCCGCCTGCTGGGCCGAACTGACCCTGGTTGGTCAGCCGCCGCAGGTTCGGCTTCCCGCCCTGAAGGCACCTCCTGCGGAGCGCCGTTGGTATACGATTGTTAGAAATAAGCATGGATGAGTAAAGGTGTTAGGACTCCGGTCACATTTACCTGGGGAGCCGGAGATAAACCTTGGTAGTCGGCCGTAATGGCGACCAAAGCATTGTCCATGCTAAGTTGGTGGAACACCCCATCGATTAGCTCCACCTCTATGTCCGGATCCTCTTTGGAGGCCGAATCAAGGGATCGTCCCGGATCCTCGGGTTGTGGAGTCAGGCTGTGTATGCCCTCTACATCCCGGTGTAGTTCCTGCATCAAAATCACAAAGTAAGACACTTAACTTTGGAAATACAGATCAGATAGATAAACGTCCGCTTACCCAGCTCCGAGGGTTATTCATGGAGAATCCATTCAATGGACTCGCGCTGAGGAAGTCCTCTTTCTCCCCCTTGTATAAACTGGACAGGATCTTCACCAGATCGGCAACCGATCCCGGCCCCTTGCGGCCATGACGGGTGGCGTCATTCTCCCCGTTGAAATCCCACATGGGGTGGCCCCTATATTGGAGCAGCTGCACCCCTCGCATGATGCACGTGGCCATGACTCCAATCATAGTCAATCCGGAATGAGCCAGTAACCTTATCCGGCCCATCAGATATTGGACGCTCCTATCATTCTCCCGTTGAGGGCTCCGCGGGCGCCAACTCAGGCGTTTCTTCAGAGGAGCGTTGCTGAACTCCGGGAGGCCGATCCGAACTGGGTTCAGCAGCGGGGCGTCTTCCATGTAAAACCATTCCGAAGGCCAGTCTTCAAACGCCTTCTTCGGGGTTCCGGATAGATATCCATTCCCGGCGATGCGCCATATTTCGGCTCCACCCACTTGATATATCGACCCCTCATGAGAACGGGGTACGAGGCAAAACAATCTCTTCCACAGCGCAAAATGGGCCTCGATGCCCAAGAACAGCTCGCAAAGGGCTACAAAGCCCGTGATGTGCAAGATGGAGGCAGGTGTAAGGTGGTGAAGCTGGAGTCCATAGAACTCCAGGAGCCCTCGGAGAAACGGATGTACGGGAAATCTGAGTCCCCTTATTAGATCAGGGACGAAGCATACCCGCTCTCCTTTGGAGGGATTGGACGCTCTCCGCCTGCTTCCCACCCTTGTAGGTGGCCAGTCCGGCCTGAACCGGAACCATGAAGGCTGGGGGAAGGTATCCCTCGGCTTGGAGCGTCACTAGCTCGCTATGCGGGACTGAACATCTCCTCCAATCTCCGGGCTGAGGGCTGGGAGCGCGAGAGGAGGAGCCGTGTCGACTGTCCATGATGGAGTGGATTTTTGTCAGAGGTGCTTCAATGAGTACTCACGGAAGGAGGATGGTGTGATTCGGATCTAGATCCTCGCCTCTCTTATAGGCAGCTTATTCCCGCAGCTAGGGGGTAAAACATAAAAATACCCTGGCTTTTCGCATTCGTACGACACGTGGAAGATGGCCATTACTGGACGTGGAAGCCAAGGAGCGCAACATTTATAAGGAAGCCGGACACTATTCGGCAAGCACATGGAATTTGGAGGAGAACCCGCCTTGCAACGCCGAAGACAATGTACGCGCCGGACTCATCGTCATTGAAGCCTGGCTCGGGGGCTACTGAGGGAGTCCTGGACTAGGCGGTGTCCGGATAGCCGAACTATCATCATTGGCCAGACACCAAGACTATGAAGATACAAGATTGAAGACTTCGTCCCGTGTCCGGATGGGACTTTCCTTGGCGTGGAAGGCAAGCTTGGCGATACGGATATGTAGATCTCCTTCCATTGTAACCGACTCTGTGTAACCCTAGCCCTCTCCGGTGTCTATATAAACCGGAGGGTTTTAGTCCATAGGACGAACAAAAATCATACCATAGGCTAGCTTCTAGGGTTTAGCCTCCTTGATCTCGTGGTAGATCCACTCTTGTACTACCCATATCATCAATATCAATCAAGCAGGAGTAGGGTTTTACCTCCATCGAGAGGGTCCGAACCTGGGTAAAAACATCGTGTCCCTTGTCTCCTGTTACCATCCGCCTAGATGCACAGTTCGGTACCTCCTACCCGAGATCCGCCGGTTTTGACACCGACAGCCCGCATGTCAATGAGAGTGTGGGTTAATTAGCGGAGTCATTAACTGCTAATGACGGTGCCACGTCAACGGCTAAACGCCGGTCCTAAGCACAGCACGACGGCGTCGCCCGTCCGGCCAACTCCGGCGATGAGAGACCGCGCGGCCGGGCGCGTTGGATCGCCCGTAGCTGGGCGCATCTGATGGTGGTGGTGGCTGGACCAGGGGTGGTCTGTGGCGGCGCCAACAATGACAACAGCGGCGGCCGGAGTTCGGGATAGCGCGGGCGCGGGGCTGCAGTGCTCAGGCGAGCTAACGGATTGGCTAGGCAGCCTCCTAGAGGCGCCAGGAGCATATCAGTACCCCTAGAGCGAGCAGGAGAAGCTCGGGAGCAAGGGCTCGCCCGTCATGGTGGACAGCGGCCTCGGGTGATCTCAGGGCTGCGGCTAGAGGGCGAAAATGATGCCGGGAGGAGAGGGGAAAAGCGGCGGAGCTCACAGGGAGGTCGTTGAGCAGATCAGTGGGCTCGGGGGCGACCGGAGCGAGACGAATCGACGAAGGGCGTCCAGCGGGTACCGAGGTTGAAGACGACCAGATGGTGGCGATGCAGGGACTCCGGCGAAGCGTGGCTCGGTGGGGAGGGCGATGGCGTCGCGGCGGAGGTCTTGGACAGCACGGGGAGGCGAGGGGAGAACGGTGGACGCGGTGGTAGTGAACGGCGGCGACGGCTTCGCTCTGCTTTGGGAGAGAGTGAGGGAGGCGAGGCAGGGAGAGAGTGGAGCGGTCCAGGGGTCCAGGGGTCTGCGTGGCAATGCCAGAGGCATCCAGGCCCTCGGCGTCAAGCAAGAGGTGGCGCACGGCAATGCGCGCGCGTCGGGCACCGCCCGTCCTTCTGGCAAGGAGGAAGACGACAGGGGAGGGGCCAGGCGGGCGGGTTGCGCAGGTGGGCTGGCCAGCTGGGCCGCGATAGGTAAGTCAAGTAAGTTCTCTCTCTCTCCTCTATTTTCTGTTTTCTATTATTTCTGTAACTTCAGGGCTTTATTAACAATACTTCAACAGATCCAGAAATCATGAAACTGCTCAATGCCACTGTTTGGAATATAACCAACAGCAAACATTTTAGTTTATGATTATTTGAGCATTTAAAATATTGCTTAGCATTTAAATGCCCAAATGCAAATAGAGTATGATTCAATTCAGAGCCCAATATGTCCTGAAAAAAATATAAACCATTTTTGGTAGATGCTTCCACCTCAAACCAGAAATGTTGAACATTTTTAGAGGCATTTTGAGTTCAATGAAAAAGATTTTATTTTGACCCTAGTTGAATTCATTTGGTGCTCGGGTTTAGGCATCCCCATTTCAAGTTTAATTAAAAATGACAATGATGCATGGATGCAATGCCACTAATTACAAGAAGATTTCTAGGGCTGTGACAACTCACCCCCACTAAACAAGAATCTCGTCCCAAGATTCAAGACATGAGGTAAGAAGATAGAGGGATACAAGCTAACACAATCTTCGCGATCCAACTGCCCTTCTCGAAGATGTTGATTCATTGCTTCAAATTGATCTTAACGTCTTTGCTTTCGAGATCTTATCCAACATGATGTCGACAGAGAGAAACTCTACAAGAATTGATCTTCTCAAAGATCAAGCACTCAAGATCAACGCATGGAGTGAAATGTAAGAACATCTCTTGAGTTGAGACACAAAACACACATGGAGAGGAGTGGAAGAAACATATGACTAAAGTTCAATTTGGTAGGCAAAAAATTTCACACTTAAGAGGGTGGTGGACATAGTCAAACTAGCGAGGAGTTAATTACCATAATTCCATAACGGGGCACCCCAGGGAAGGTGACTCGTAGAATTATCCCTTAAGTGGCAAAAAGAATTACCTTGATTCAATGATCATTGAAAACTCTTAATCCCAGCTTAAGGCAAATCACAATCGATCGTTTGGATGATTTCGGTAGAATGACATGCTTGGACTAGTATGGATGATGTGGATTACCTTGTTGAAGACAACACAAGGGGTGATTTTGCTTATCACCGGAAATGGATGGGACCCAAGGTAGAATGGCACAATGATGGTGCAAGCTGGGGACAAAATGCAGATGCTAGGAATAATTCTAGTAACTGGGGAGAAACCCAACAGTAGAGAGCGAGCCAACTGTTTGAAAAGTTGTAGCATAACCGAGGAAACTGAGAGCACTATGCATTTAATGTCGACGATAAAACCTAGCACTTGTGCGTGCTCTCAAGAACTTGAGCATTTCCATATTCATCAAGGTTTTACCAATATCCGTGTCAAGGATCCTGGCAACACAACATACCACCAAGATGAACAGTGATGGATGATGCAGATGCAAAGAAAGATAAACTTCTCAGATTTCACCTTAGCGGGGCCAAGGAAACAAAATCTGGACGATCGACCAAGAGACATTTAGCACTCCGCTTCTAATGTTCTCCTTGATGTACTAGCGTATCCCATTCATAGATATGGTTTGATATCTAGAACATCAAGTAAAAGGTCGGACTTTAGAAACACAAAAATTCATATGGGACAACTAGGGAGTAAATCCTACGAAATCCCTATGGGGAGGTGGTAAAGTTCTTCAACCAAGATACTACAATAATAGGCCTTCCGGCTAGGTGTGTTGGCCACGACATCCACGTTACCGGGTTACAGATCGACCAATATTATAATTCTTGGGACACGTTCCAACCATCATATCTGCCTGAGATTCAGATCTGGTTGGTGTTAGGATATTCCAGACTCATCTAGTCTAGAAAGAAAAAGGATAGTTTGCAACACAAATCGACGAGATGACATTGTGAGGTTCTCGGGAAAAGAACTACGATAGCAAGCTCCAAAATATGAGCTGGTTCTGCTACAACCATGTGGACACACTGCCTCAGGCAAGCATGACCAAGTAGTAGTCTTATAATAAAAACACCACCGAGCACCATCAACAAGGATTTCGAAGTCCTTACATCAGTCTAGCTCTTAAGAAGAAACTTCTTCTCCTTGAGCAAATCAATCAGTGGCTTGGTGTGCTAGGGACACATATAGAATGAAGGTTGCAAGTCTCCGAACCACAGAGTACTTCGCATGTATGCATGACTGATTTGGGATGATTCCAAAGGAAGCAACATTGACTTTCTCGAATCCATGGTGGCAACTTGCATCAAATGCACATGAACTCGAGGAAGTCACTTCTTACATCCGAACATATGCTTCATGAGCTAGCATGAAGAAATGCTTTCAAAAGTTTCCAACACTAGCTTAATGTTCAACAAAATCATGGAAAAGGTAGTAGTGTTGCTGATGGGCTCAACGACAATTCATCCAGGTTTCCATATAAATGGAATTCCACAATTTATGTGAACATGGTGATAGCATTGGTCAGACCAAAGGATGTAATGGTGTATACTCGAGGGATCAACCACGAGTAAGACAACATTAAGAACATCATTGGTTCTGATTTGATTTGAGGATAGCCCACACTCAAATCAAAGTTTTGGCAAGAGAATAGGTCCAACAACTGGTCACGAGGATCAATCGATGAAGATATCGTCTTTCTTCAACACACATACAAGATATCCCAAGATGAACTAAATCGGACAAGCTTCCATCTTCCAACTCTCCAAGTTGTTGTTCAGCTTAGCCAACTAGCTCAGGGGTACCCAACACAGACTCTTGGAGAAGGGGTGGTTTACAAGAAACCAACTTGATCACGAACTCAACATAGCGGCCAGGTGACAACCTGGTAACACTTCTGAGAAGATATTCGGAAAATCGTGAACCACCGATATGTTACTAAGCTCGAGAACAATCTTGCCTTTCAGGGCAAGACGATATGATCAAATAAGCAAGGATTGGTACTATCCTAACTCATTGATCAGAGAGTGCACCGGAAATAAGGACTAGATAGCACAATCATACTTAGGGTGATGATTCAAAAATCAACATGCTAAGAGTGAGGTTATTGTCCTTTAACTACTAAGCAACAGAGTTGCTAGGAGTATAGATTTCACACATCACGATTCACTTGTCGGTATTCCGGTTGCAACAACACGGGAACCGAGAAATGAATAACGAGGGCGAGAAGTATCACTACGTCAAGAATTCATAAGAGGTGGTGCAATCCTCATGACATTCCTGATATAAAGTGGTAATACTTCAGGGTTAGAACAGAACAAAAGCTGGATTAGTATTTGATCTGCGGAGTACGACTGCTTTGACCCAATCCTGATAATGGACAAGGTACTGGAGTTTGTTTCTCCTAGTCATTCCGGAATAGAATGACTTGATGGACCACAAGAGTACTAGGCATCAATGGACGAATGCACGCATTCTCTTGACTATCAATTGATAGACAAGGGTCGGAATACAACTAAAGAGGGACAACTCAAAAGAACATCTGATTTTCTGGGTTGTGGATGCATAGATTAGTGTGTCGAGCAAGCTTAACATTTCTTCCAGATAACCCATGCAGAAAGGTAGAATTGGCAGAGTCACAATATAGCATGGAGAACTCATCGAGAGCACTCCCATTGTGATCCTTTGATCCAACAAACTTCTACCATAAGTGGTTCACAGTATTTGGAAGAAGGAGATACCACGGACCTCAAGGACTATCGCAAAAGTTACTAATATCCTAAAGGAACTAGCAAACACTATCAACATGAGGTAAGAAGGGTGAATCTCGGGTTCAAGAACCCCGGAATGGAACACCTACTAACTAATGACATCCCGGGATGCTTTCGAGAATGATGGCCAAAATCATCACACGGGGAACACAAAACATGGCTAAATTACTAGGTAATCTTCTAACACACCTAGAGTCGTAATAATAACTCCAACATATATGTCAAGGCAATAATTTACCTCAACGCACTGATTAGTGTGCTCATTCTGACCATAAAGGACACCGGGAACGGAAAGAAAGGATTTGCAAATGCATCAGACTATTTAGAAACCTGGGATGACTCGGACAGCATAACGGCTGTATATGTTCCAAATGATTCGAGACATCCTGAAAAATGGTGGCATAATCACTTAATATCACAATATCAAGGTTCTGAGACCAGCTACGAACATACGGAAGTAGTAAAAGCTGAACTGAGATTTGAAACTAACAATTCTATAAGTTTATGGATTAGTAACATGTCATCCTGATAGATAGATGAGAAGGCCTAGTTCTTAATCCCCGTACAAGAAAAGAGGATGACTCAGATCAGAAGGTCATGAGGTATAAGGAGTAAAAAGAGCCTTACATTCCATCCCACAATCAATTCCCTTACATAACTAAAGCATTTCTAGACACAACTTCGACCAGTTTGGCTTGGTAATCCTACAGGCAGTGAGGCTCTGATACCAAAGCTGTCAGGACCACGAATCAATGCCACATCGATCTAGCATGTAACACCTCATATCACTTTGCGGCCTCACGCACGGAATTCCCACGGGTGTCGCCTTTCCTTTGCCCGGGACCGTTTGCACCTTTTGGCACACGTATATGATAGTGTCGCTAGCATCCATATGATAAGGAGCCCGGGCTGACATGGCTAGTCGTAAACCCAAAGTGGCACAAACTTACAGGGACAGGCATCCATGACCCAGCATCGAACGTGTCGGTCATCAGCGAGTGAATCCAGGCTGTAGCACTGGGCTAACAGGACTCCGGTGAACCGGGCTGTAGCGGGCTAACAGGACTCCGGTATTCATCACATGACATTTCCCCGTAGGGACAAACACAGGAACGAAGAAGGACACATGCCGGCCAGCCTAAGTGTTCCGGAGCAGTAGCTAGCTACCATGGCTCAGTGGAAGCACTAGGAGACATTTCCCGGTAAGAGAGGCTACTAAGGATAAACAACTAGATAGTCAGATCCCACACATACCAAGCATTTCAATAACATACACACAATATGCTCGATATGTTCAAATACAACATGGCATCACAACATGACTCTACAACTCAAGTATTTTATTCAACAGGCTCCGAGGAGCGAGATATTACAAACATGGGTCTCGTGACCCAACATTCAGAGCATACAAGTCAAAGCACATGCGGAAGCTTAATATGTCTAAGTACAGACATCTACAAATGAAAAAGGCTTAGAAGCCGGACTAACTACCAGATCCTGCCAAGGACACAAGATCGTAGGTGAGGTAACAAGCTAAACGTCGAAGTCCAAGCGGAACTACTAGTGAGACTGAAGTCTCTCTACAAAACATAAAATAGGAAAACGTGAGTACAAATGTACCTAGCAAGACTTACATCAGAACTAACTACATATGCATCATTATCAACAAAGGGGATGGTGGGGTTTAACTGCAGCAAGCCAGCTTTGACTCGGTGGCTATCCTAAACTACGACTGCAAGTAACTCTTTTGAGGTGGCGCACATGAGTCCACATATTCACCATATCAATACACCACTATGGATCCGCTCCCCTCTCCCTACGAGAACGCCATACATAGCACTCACGCTTATCTTGCGTATTTTAGAGTATCCACTTTCACTTGTCTATGAACTGTTATAGGCAACCCATAAGTCCTTTTCCGCGGACATGGCTATTCGAATAGATGATGTTAACCCTGCAGGGGTGTACTTCTTCACACACGCTCTCACCACTTACCACCGTTTACACGACATGTACTCAGCAACCTTCAAGCGGAAGCCCAACGAGGGTGTCGGCCAACACCTACCTAAACACTCAAGTCTCTAGTCCAGGTTTATCGCCTATTCGGGTTCCATCCGCGAGGAGATCCGGCCGGAGTTTCTCTCACAGCCCCAAACGATGTGTGCAAGGTTCCCGAGACACCAAACGGGCGCCCGGTACACCGTGCCATGTGCCTACCGCATCACAGCCCACCCCTCCGGTCAGTGCTGCCCATGGCCTCCAGCATACTACAAACACCAGAAACTACTTGCAACTCCTAGACAGAGGACAAGGGTGATTAAGAAGCCGAGAGGATCCATTGGTTTCGGGCCCAATGCGTGGTAGTATCTGTTTCATGGATCACCAACACAGAACTCAGTTTCTGAGGACGGCTTCAATGAGACAACCCACCATGTACTCCTACATGGCCTCTCACCGCTACCTTTACCAAATCGTGTTCACACACTTAGCTCACACATAGTAGGACATGTTCACACACCTCTGATTCATCCCCGATGAATCAGACCTGACTCAACTCTAAGCAGTAGCAGGCATGACAAACAAGCATGAATGAGTAGGCACAACAGGGCTCAAACAACTCCTACTCATGCTAGTGGGTTTCATCTATTTACTGTGGCAATGACAGGTCATGCAGAGGATAAAGGGGTTCAGCTACCGCAGCATGTAACAGATGAATCATTGTTGTCCTAATGCAGTAAAAGAGAGCAGGAGCGAGAGAGTAGGATTGTATCGGAATGAACAAGGGGGTTTTGCTTGCCTGATGGAGTGGTAGTAGGATACTGTCCTTCAGTCAGATAATCGTGGGTATCCTCAGAGGCAGAACCTACCACGAAAGATACATCGAACACAATCAACACATGACGATATGCAACAATATGATGCATGCTATGACATGGCAATATGAATGTGTTTTGGGCTAATGCAAGCTAGAACAGATTGAAATGAGTCCATTTGAACCAAAGATTCAAATGCAAACCCATTATATGAAGTCATAAAGGTGCATTAACTTGTTTCATCTAAACAGCAGGGTTAAGTTGCTCTAACATGCATGAAACTAGTGAAAATGGATAGATTGGATTTTTCTGATCATTTTTCATATATAATTTATTTCATTTGGAGTTACGGTGGATTTTCTATGATTTTTAGAAGTTTAGGCAATTTTCTGGATTTTCCTGTATTAAAATAAATCCAGAAAATAGCTTATTGCGTCGGCATGACATCAGTGTGACATCAGCAGGTCAACACGCCAGGTTGAGGTCAAACCTGACCAGTGGGACCCATATGTCAGTGTCTCAGGCTGGTTTAGGTCGATGACAAGTGGGACCGATCAACGGCCACGTCAGCGAGGTCAACGCCGATGCGTGGGGCCACTGCATTTAGATTAATCTTAATCTATTCTTGTTAGCTGGTTAGTTAGGAAGCAGGGCCCGCATGTCAGTGAGAGTGTGGGTTAATTAGCGGAGTCATTAACTGCTAATGACGGTGCCACGTCGACGGCTAAACGCCGGTGCTAAGCACAGCACAACGGCGTTGCCCGTCCAGCCAACTCCGGCGACAAGAGACCGCGCGGCCTGGCACGTTGGATCGCCCGTAGCTGGGCGCATCTGATGGTGGTTGTGGCTGGACCAGGGGTGGTCTGTGGCGGCGCCGACGATGACAACAGCGGCGGCCGGAGTTTGGAATAGCGCGGGCGCGGGGCTGCAGTGCTCGGGCGAGCTAACGGAGTGGCTAGGCAGCCTCCTGGAGGCGCCGGGAGCATATCAGTACCCCTAGAGCGAGCAGGAGAAGCTCGGGAGCAAGGGCTCGCCCGTCATGGCGGACGGCGGCCTCGGGTGATCCCAGGGCTGCGGCTAGAGGGCGAAAATGATGCGGGGAGGAGAGGGAAAAAGCGGCGGAGCTCACAGGGAGGTCGTTGAGCAGATCAGTGGGCTCGGGGGCGACCGGAGCGAGGTTAACTGACGAACGGCATCCGGTGGGTACCGAGGTTGAAGACGACCAGATCGTAGCGATGCAGGGACTCCGGCAAAGCGTGGCTCGGTGGGGAGGGCGAGGGCGTCGCGGCGGAGGTCTTGGACAGCACGAGGAGGCGAGGGGAGAACGGTGGATGCGGTGGCAGTGAACGGCGGCGACGGCTTCGCTCTGCTTCGGGAGAGAGAGCGAGGGAGTTGAGGCAGGGAGAGAGTTGAGCGGTCGAGGGGTCCAGGGGGTCTGCATGGCAACGCCAGAGGCGTCCAGGCCATCGGCGTCAAGCAGGAGGTGGCGCACGGCGGTGCGCGCGCGTCAGGCACGCACCCTCCCTCCTGGCAAGGAGGAAGACGACAGGGGAGGGGCCAGGCGGGCTGGGCCGCGCAGGTGGGCGGGCCAGCTGGGCCGCGACAGGTAAGTCACGTAAGTTCTCTCTCTCTCCTCTATTTTATGTTTTCTATTATTTCTGTAACTTTAGGGCTTTATTAAAAATACTTCAACAGATCCAGAAATCATGAAACTGCTCAATGCCACTGTTTGGTATATAACCAAGAGCAAACATTTTAGTTTATGATTATTTGAGCATTTAAAATATTGCATAGGATTTAAATGCCCAAATGCAAATAGAGTATGATTTAATTCAGAGCCCAATATCTCCTAAAAAAATATAAACCATTTTTGGTAGATGCTTCCACCTCAAACCAGAAATGTTGAACATTTTTAGAGGGCATTTTGAGTTCAATGAAAAAGATTTTATTTTGACCGTAGTCGAATTCATTTGGTGCTAGGGTTTAAGCATCCCCATTTCAAGTTTAATTCAAAATGACAATGATGCATGGATGCAATGCCACTAATTACAAGAAGATTTCTAGGGCTGTGACATCGGGCCTATGGGTGATGACACAGAGGAACTCTCAATGAAAGCACCAATGTCGGTGTCAAAACCGGCGGATCTCGGGTAGGGAGTCCCGAACTGTGCGTCTAGGCGGATGGTAACAGGAGACAAGGGACACGATGTTTTTACCCAAGTTTGGGCCCTCTTGATGGAGGTAAAACCCTACTCTTGCTTGATTGATATTGATGATATGGGTAGTACAAGAGTAGATCTACCACGAGATCAAGGAGGCTAAACCCTAGAAGCTAGCCTATGGTATGATTGTTGTTCGTCCTACGGACTAAAACCCTCCGGTTTATATAGACAATGGAGAGGGCTAGGGTTACACAGAGTCGGTTACAATGGTAGGAGATCTACATATCCATATCGCCAAGCTTGCCTTCCACGCCAAGGAAAGTCCCATCCGGACACGGGACAAAGTCTTCAATCTTGTGTCTTCATAGTCTTGGAGTCCGGCCAATGATGATAGTTCGGCTATCCGGACACCCCCTAGTCCAGGACTCCCTCAACCCACATGCAAGGCAGCTCTTGAGTTTCATCGGCTGCAGGCGGGTGGCAAGTTTTCTTGCTTCGACATGCATAGACAGTTCCTGGATCCTCACCATAAGTTCAGAAAAGACAAGAAGAACTTCATCAAAGGTAGAGATGTCAAAAACTCTGCACCACCTGTGCTAACAGGCCAACAGACCTTGGATCAGTTAAACGCTCTCGAGCCGGATCCAGAGCGTCCAGGGTATTTCAAGGGGTATAATACAGAACACGCCTGGACCCACAAGATATGCTTGTGGGATCTGCCGTACTTCAAAGAACTCCTTTGCCCACACAACATCGACGTGATGCACACTGAAAAGAATGTCGGCGAGGCCCTCTTTGGTACTTTGTTCGGCATAGAGGGGAAAACGAAGGATAATCCTAAGGCCAGAGTCGATCAGGAGGCTCTATGTGATAGACCACTACAAAACATGAAACAACCAAAAGGAAAGTAGAACTCGCCGAAGCCAAAGGCATGGTTCAACCTTGGAAGGCCGATTATGAGGGAAATACTCCTTTGGGTGAAAAATGAGTTGATGTTCCCCGATGGGTATGCATCGAATCTAAAGAGGGGAGCGAGCCTTGAAAAATTGAAAATATTTGGTCTCAAAAGTCATGATTGGCACATAGGGCTTGAGTGGGTAATGCCGGTGATGTTGCGTGGCTTTATCCCTGAGGATGAATGGCTAGTACTGGCAGAGCTGAGCTATTTCTTCTGTGTTCTATGTGCGAAAGAATTATCGCCTGGCTTGCTAGAAGAAATGGAAGAGTTGGTGCCGAAGTTGATCTGCAAGTTGGAGAAGATCTTTCCACCTGGCTTCTTTAATCCAATGCAGCATTTCATTTTGCATCTCCCTACGGAGGCATGATTGGGGGGGGGCATGCAGAATCGTTGGTGCTACGCAACTGAGAGGATGTAGAAGACTTTTCGAGCAAAATGTAAAAATAAACGTCGAATTGAAACATCGATGGCCGAGGCATTCATTACTGAGGAGGCGGCAAGCTTCGTGACAGCACACTACAAAGCCAAAAATCATCATTTGCATAATCCGAAGCCTCGGTACAATGTTGGCGACCCTAAAAGGGGCGGATCCAACCTGAGCCTATTCAAAGGGAAGCTCGCACCAGCCGGTGCTTATACTCCCTTATTGTTGGATAATGACGAATGGTGGACCATTACGTTGTATATCTTGAACAATCTAACAGAAGTGCGGCCGTACATCGAGTAAGTTCTCGGTACATTGTTTCGCAACCTCTACTTCATTTGAACTGCTCTTATTCCCAGATATTTGATACAGTCGATACATTGCCAAATTCTCGTATGGAGCAGTTATCCAAAAGGATTCCGTCGAAGAGTATGAGCTTCTGACAATGCATGGATGCGGCTATCCCGGTTTCATCTCTTGGTTCAAACAAACGGTAATTTCCATTAGAACATTTCATTTCTTCTTCTAATTTCTGGCTAATGCAACAATCCTTTCGTATTAAACTTGTAGGCTAGTTCAGAGTCTATGGACGCCGAATTGAGACAAGTCGCTAATGGTTTTGACTATAAGGTCCATTCATTTGATAAATACGACATCAACGGGTATCGCTTTCGTACCTATGGCAAAGAGCTATCTATGGCCGACCGAAAGTCTACAAATTGTTGTGTCTCTGCTATTGGCGAAGGAGATACCAAGTATTATGGAAGAGTTGAAGCAATTTATGAACTTCTATTCTATGGTGCAAACCCACCGAACGTCGTAGTCTTCAAATGTCATTGGTTCCAGCCGAAAGAGACTAGAAGGACTCATGAACATCTAGGGCTAGTCGAAATCAAACAAAGCACCCATTTGGATGTTCCTGATGTCTATATTACGGCTCAACAGGCAACCCAAGTTTTCTATCTACCGTGGGCCTGCCAAAGTGATCCAAATCTCGAAGGTTGGGATGTCGATTATGAAGTGCCGCCACGTGTTAGACCACCTCCCCCCAATGAAGAGGATTATGAACCTCACATTAATCCAGACACATATGAAGGAGAATTGTTCCAAGAAACACGTCTTTCCAAAAAAACGTTTCAAGAACTGCTCACCTCAGAACATTCAAGTAGACAGCGACAGTGAATCCGAGCCTGAGCCGGAACAAGAAGAGCCGGAACAAGAAGAGGTTACTGCTGTGGATGACCTGTCAATGCTTGACCGATTACATGCAGGAGGCCTTCCAGATGTTGATGAATTTATTGATGATGATGATGATGATGAGCACGTCATGACTGATAGTGATGAGGATGATGCATTTATTGACGCCGAAGCATATATATATGATGATGATGTATTTATTAATGATGACGATTAAGATTAATATTATAGTTCATGTCAGGTATTGCATTATTATTATATACATATATATTATTAATTAGTTCAAGTTTTAACCTAGCTAGCTCAAAAATGACCAATTTAACATAGGATAGCTCTAAAATGAGCTATACTTATCATTTATTCCTCAAAAATGAATTTGTATGCTTAGCTAGCTCAAAAATGACATAACAACCTTAATTAGCTCAAAAATGACTTTAACCTAGGATAGCTCTAAAATGAGATATACTTAGCATTTATTCCTCTAAAATGAATTTATATACATATTATTATTCATGTCAGGTATTCATTTTTTTATGTTGTACTAATTTCGTTTACTCTTTGTCATTCCAGGTGTTGACAGATGGTGGGCGCGAGTCGAGAGCTCTCCGGGGCTCCTACCTCGGCGCGTGGTGGGAGGGGTAGTTCCATTCCCCCCCCATAGCCTCCGGAGAGCACTAGATCTCAGTTTGCAGAGTCCAGCGACGGTCGCTTCTTCTTCGACCGGGAGAGGTCGGGGGGGGTAAGAAGAAGGAGAAGGCTGCTAGAGGTGGACGTGGCATCGGGAGAGGTAGGAAGGCTGCTACGCTTCCTCGCCGCCACCCCAGCTGAGTCACCCGACCATAGGGCTGCTCCGTCTGAGATTGAGCCATCTGAGGTGGACCCGTCTCAGACTCCACTCCACGAGCCTCCGGCCGACGAGCCTATGGCATACGCGCCTACAGCCGATGAGCCTCGGGCCTCCGAGCCTTGGGCCACCGAGTCTTCACCCCATGAGACTCCGGAGCTCAGATGGGGTCACGCTGATTCGGAGCCGAGCCCATGGGAGGACTGGACGGAGTCGAGTGCACATGGTCGTGTTCAGGGTGGAGACTATAGTCCTGATAGCTATAGCGAGGGTGAGTGGGTTGAGGGGCACAAAGTCTACCAGCGTGGTCGTACAAAGCTCCCGCCCACCCCAGCGACCCCCGACCACAGGTGGTTGATTGCGACTAACAGGGAGAAGTAAGTGCATTTACTCTTTTTTAACCTTTTGCCATGACGTTTCTTCGAATATCTAATGCGTTGGCCTTGTCATACTGCAATTCTTGGACACAAGAAGATCGTGTCCGCAGGCCCAACACTGTCCTTGGTGTGATTTATCGCCAGTGCTTCCCAGGGTGGGTCATGTTGCCCGGTGAGGGTCGGGTTCTAGAGCTAGGAATGACCTGGGAGCACTACTTCGCTGCCCCAGCCCCACCGGATCATAGGGTCGGCGATGTCGAGTGCGACACGGTGGCCAACATTGTGATCGCCACGTTTTGGGTAATTTCTCCTTTGCCATTTACGTTGTGTTTTCTTCTTTGACTGCATACCTTCTACATGTGTTCTCTTGTTTGATTGCAGACCTTCTAATCCATGTTTTCTTGTTTGATTGCATACCTTCTACAGGTGTGCTGAGGGACAGGAGGAGGCCGCGGCTCGGGTTATCGACGCCGAGTGCAGGCGCCTACTTGGAAACTTTCGGCATGAGGCTCGGACGCAGGCTGTTCGAGACTACTTAGCACAGACTGGTATTAGGAGGAGAAAAGAGAAGTATCGGGACAAGTATCTGAGTAAGGAGAAGTACATGAAGGTAATTACCTATTCTTAAGGGCTTGTACTTAGTTTCCTTGATTTGATTCATAGGCGTAGCGCTCAAATTTCTCTTGCTTAACTTAGGTGCCCCCGAGATGGTGTGCGGACAAGATGGACTGCTGGGAGGTGTTGGTGGATGAGTGGTGCTCTCCCCAATGGCGCGTCGCCCACAACATTGCAAAGGAGAAGCATCTCAAAATGAAAGGTGTAGCACACCATCTAGGCAGCGTCAACCTACATGGGTACGGGAAAAATTGGGTATGTGTGGTTTGCTTCATGATTCATGCAAATTCATTCTTTGTGCTAGCTTGAGTCCTTAACTAATACTCTGTTCCTCTCTTTTAGTCAAAACACAACAAGGCTCCCGTGCCAGAGCTGTTCGACCTCTATGGCATGTCCAATATTGCACCGTACAAGAAGGCCAAGGCATTCTCTAAGTCTCAGACCTCGAAAATGCAAAGAACTTCAACAACGAGGCCTCCCACCACAAGATGGTGTAGTACGTTAAGCAGGGGAAGGCGAGGAAAGGGCCGAACTTTAACCCGAGCCGACCTCTTCATCCAGAGCTAGTGATGATATCTGGTGGCGAGAGGTCCCATGGCTCGTTAGCCATTGGTAATGGACTGATACGTTGTAGTAGCACTCTCCCGCAGATCAAGAAGTGCCAGACCAGCTCTGATCCTGAGATACCGCCTCATTTACGACCAGTGGAAATCGAACTCCAGGTTTGTTATACGGACTCATTAGCCTTTCCTCCATTACATTGTGTTTGCGGCCGTCAATGATTACAATGCTAATGGGTGGTGTTGCAGGCTGCTATTGAGGCAGAGGGAGCGAAGACCTAGGCTGCTTTTGAGGAGTGGGACCGGCAGTTGGCAGAGAGGGACCGGCAGGCGGCAGAGAGGGACAGGGCGAATGAGGAGGACGACTAGGCTATTGGAGGAGGAGAGGAACCGGAACGACTCGGCTATTCGGGCCATGTACGATCTCTTCGTGGTAAGTTCCTTCTGCATATTAGCTAAATCATGCACGCAATGTTCCTTTCATTAGTAACTAATATGAATGACTTGTCAAAACGAAATGTGCAGTCCATGTGCGAGAAGAACATCCAGACCCCTCCGCCGATGCCAGTCATTGCTCCGGCGGGCACGGTGAGTTTCATTTGAACGGTCATTAGTTACTAGTCTTCACATTTGAGTTGCATCATGCTAACGATACATTGGAAATAATCTTTGGTGCAGCGTAACTCCCGACAAGCATCGACCGATCCTTCTCCGTTTGCCACTGGCGCAACCAGTCCTACACTTACACCTACACCTACACCTCCGTGATGATGGTAAGTTTCCCAAGTGTTTTGCTTAATAGAGTTTTGTTGTGATGCCATGTTGTATCTACCCATATCGTGCATAATGTGTGTATGTTTGAAATGCATTGTATGTGTGGGATTTGACACCAAGTCGTGTGCCTTTGGTAGCCTTCCATACAGGGAAATGCCTCCTAGTGCTTCCACTCAGCCATGGTAGTTCGCTACTGCTCCGAAACACATGGATTGACCGGCATGTGTCCTTCTTTGCTCCTGTGTCTGTCCCTACGGGGAAATGTCACGCGGTGTATCACCGAAGTCCTTGTAGCTTGCTACGACTTGGTTGCACTCGCTGATGACCGACACGTGCATTGCTGGTTCTTGTATGCCTGTCCCTGTACATTTGTGCCACCTTTGTTCTATGACTAGTCATGTCGGCCCGGGTTCTCTGCCATATGGATACTAGCGACATAATCATATACTTATCATTTTTTCCTCCAAAATGACTCAATATGCTTAGCTAGCACAAAAATGACATAATAAGCTTAATTAGCTCCAAAATGACATATTTAACCTAGGATAGCTCTAAAATGACCTATACTTACCATTTTTCCTCCAAAATGACTTAATATGCTTAGCTAGCTTAAAATGACAAATTTAACATAGGATAGCTCTAAAATGACCTTTACTTAGCATCTTTTCCTCAAAAATGACTTAATATGCTTAGCTACCTCTAAAATGATATAATATGATTAAGAAATGACATATTTTAGGTCCTAAATGACTTCATATGCTTAGCTAGCTCCAAAATGACATAATAACCTTACTTAGCTCCAAAATGACCTATTTAACCTACGCTAGCTCTAAAATGACCTATACTTAGCATTTTTGCCTCCAAAATGACTTAATATGCTTAGCTAACTCTAAAATGACATAATATGCTAAAGAAATGACATATTTTAGGTCCTAAATGACTTCATATGCTTAGCTAGCTCCAAAATTACATAATAACCTTACTTAGCTCCAAAATGACCTATTTAACCTAGGCTAGCTCTAAAATGACCTATACTTACCATTTTTTCCTCCTAAATGACTCAATATGCTTAGCTAGCTCAAAAATGACATAATAAGCTTAATTAGCTCCAAAATGACCTATTTAACCTAGGATAGCTCTAAAATGACCTATACTTAGAATTTTTTCCTCCAAAATGACTTAATATGCTTAGCTAGCTTAAAAAAGACCTATTTAACCTAGGATAGCTCTAAAATCACCTATACTTAGCATCTTTTCCTCCAAAATGACTTCATATGCTTAGCTAACTCTAAAATGACATAATATGCTTAAGAAATGACATATTTTAGCTCCTAAATGACTTCATATGCTTAGCTAGCTCCAAAATGACATAATAACCTTACTTAGCTTCAAAATGACCTATTTAACCTAGGATAGCTCTAAAATGACCTATACTTAGCATTTGTTCCTCCAAAATGACTCAATATGCTTAGCTAGCTCAAAAATTACATAATAAGCTTAATTACCTCCAAAATGACCTATTTAACCTAGGATAGCTCTAAAATGACCTATACTTAGCATTTTTTCCTCCAAAATGACTTAATATGCTTAGCTAGCTTAAAAATGACCTATTTAACCTAGGATAGCTCTAAAATGACCTATACTTAGCATCTTTTCCTCCAAAATGACTTAATATGCTTAGCTAACTCTAAAATGACATAATATGCTTAAGAAATGACATATTTTAGCTCCTAAATGACTTCACATGCTTAGCTAGCTCCAAAATGACATAATAACCTTACTTAGCTCTAGAATGGCCTTAGCATGTTTTACACCAAAATGACTTAGTGTGCTTAGCTAGCTCAAAAATGACATAATAACCATACTTAGCTCCAAAACGACCTATTTTACAGATATAAGTTGCATCATAATAATCTTCACATTTTAGTTGCATCATAATAATATTCTTCTTCTAGTCTTCTTCTTCTAACTTTCTTCTTTCCCATTTTACAGATTTGCTTAAGATCACGGAAGCTTGGGTTGATGGAGTGCTTGTATTTAGTTTTTGTTTTGACCTTGTGAAACTTGCTACCTATGGATGAAACTGTGTAATATTGATGAAACTATGTATATGTACGGATCAAACTTGCTACTATTGGTAACATGTGTTGGATATATATGTGTTCATGACTACTGGTAATATGTGTTGAATATGCTATATTGGTCATATAAATATATTTGTGTTTGATTTTCTGTGAAAATGAATTGATATAAGAAAAAACGAAATTAAATGGGGCAATATAGTCACTTTGCCATCTGCTGGCAGATGGCAAAGAGCTTTGCCATCAACTGGCAAATGGCAAAGAGGCCACGTGTCATCTACACGTAAAATTTGGGCTGGCCTATTTGGGCTCTTTGCCATGTGCTGGCAGACGGCAAAGCACTTTGCCATCTGCTGCCAGACAGCAAAGAGCCTGCAGCCTTTGCCATCTGCTGGTAGACGGCAAATAGCCTGCAGCCTTTGCCATCTGCTGGCAGAGGGCAAAGAGCCTGCAGCCTTTGCCATCTGCTAGCAGACGGCAAAGTATGTCGTTAGCCTTCTAACGGGGCTAACCCTGTTAAGAGGCTTTGCCATCTGCCAGCTGATGGCAAATCCACAGGCTCTTTGCCATCAGCAGACGACAAAGAAGCCTTTGTCGGCAGGGTTTCAGACAAACTATTTGCCATCTGCTGGTAGATGGAAAGCCTTTTCCATCCGCCGACCATGCCTTTGCCATTTGTCATGGCAGATGGCAAAGTGCCAGATTCCAGTAGTGCCTCCTCCAACAATGAAGACAAGGATGCTTGGCTTTTGAAGATAGAACTGAAAAGAGAAGAACCAGAAGAGATCAACAAGGATGAAGGGATCAAGAAAGCCATGGAGGTACAAGCTCCGGCGGTGAAAGAAGAAGATATCCCTCAACATTTACCTAACCTCTTTACTCCAACAGAGATTGAAGCTTTCAAGATGATTGAGTAAGCTCGCACACAGAACAAGTATCTCACACAGGAGAATATTTTGTTGAAGGATCATATTGCTGGGCTCAAGGGCATTATCCGCAAGTTGGAGGAGCTTTTACGCTCGATGTGCGATTATCCACCATCATCATCACCACCTCCATCACCTCCGAGGAAGTAATCACATTGGTATGGGCACTCCCCTTGGCAACTACCAAGCTTGGGGGAGGTGCCCCGGTATCGTATCACCATCACACTCCTATTTTACCGCTTTATTTAGTTCGATCCTTTTAGTAGTATCTTGATCTAGTAGTTTGAAGTTTTTGATATCAAATAGTTTTGAGTTTTGCAATGTGATCTCTTTATGTAATCAAGTCCGTGTTCTATCTATAATAAATATTAGTGTTGAGTCAAGGGCTTTGCTATGTTGCTATTATCTTGAGAAAGTAGAAAGAACAAAAGAGTTCATATTGATCTTATGGATAGTGATAACTTCACACATAGAAAGTATGATGCATAAAAATTGTTGAGAGTTGATGAACATAGCCTTGGTCATCGTTGCAATTAATATGAAGTGTTAAGGAAAGAGGGGTTCACATATAAATATATTATCTTGGACATCTTTTATGATTGTGAAGCACTCATTAAGTATGACATGCCAAAAGAGTTGATGTTGGACAAGGAAGACAACGTAATGGTTTATGTTTTCCGACATCTCAGTTAAAGTATATTGTCATTGACCTTCCAAACATGTTGAGCTTGCCTTTCCCCTCATGCTAGCCAAATTCCTTGCACCAAGTAGAGATACTACTTGTGCTTCCAAATATCCTCAAACCCAGTTTTGCCATGAGAGTCCACCAAACCTACCTATGGAAAGAGTAAGATCCTTCAAGTAAGTTGTCATCAGTGCAAGCAATAAAAAATGCTCTCTAAATATGTATGACTTATTAGTGCGGAGAAAATAAGCTTTGTACGAACTTGTTGTGGAAGTAATAAAAGCGACAGACTGCATAATAAAGGTCCATATACAAGGGGCAATATAGAGTGACGTTCTTTTGCACTAAGATTTTATGCATCAACCCTAAACGCGCATGACAACCTCTGCTTCCCTCTGCGAAGGGCCTATCTTTTACTTTATGTTTTTATTTATGCTTGAGTCAAGGTGATCCTCACCTTTCCCTTTTTCATTTTATCCTTTGGCAAGCTCTTCATGTTTGAAAGATCATGATACATATATCCAATTGGATGTAAGTTGGCATAGGCTATTATAGTTGACATCACCTAAAGGTGAATAAGTTGGGAGGCAACACAAGAAGTCCCTATCTTTCTCAGTGTCCGGCTGAAACTCTATAACCACAAGTATTGCGTGAGCGTTAACAATTATGGGAGACTACGAGATAGTTGAGTATGTGAGCTTGTTGAAAAACTCTATTATTGACTCTTTCTGATGTTATGATAAATTGCAATTGCTTCAATGACTGAGATTATAGTTTGTTAGTTCCCAATGAAGTTTTTGAACCATACTTGACATTGTGAATTGCTTATTACTTGAGCATAGGAAATCATATGACAAAATCTATATATGTTGTTGTTATAAGAATGATCATGATGCTCTCATGTCCGTATTTTATTTTTATCGACACCTCTATATCTAAACATGTGGACATACTTTTCGATTTCGGCTTCCGCTTGAGGACAAGCGAGGTCTAAGCTTGGGGATTTGATACGTCCATTTTGCATCATGCTTTTATATCAATATTTATTGCATCATGGGCTGTTATTACACATTATATCTCAATACTTATGGCTATTCTCTCATATTTTACAAGGTTTACCATGAAGAGGGGGAATGCCGACAGCTGGAATTCTGGCTGGAAAAGGAGCAAACGTTGGAAACCTATTCTGCACAACTCCAAAAATCCTAAAACTCCACGAAACACCTTTTTGGATTTAATAAGAATTTATGAGCGAAATAAATAGGCTAGGGGGCCCACACACTATCTAAGAGACAGGGAGCGCCCCCCTGTAGGGCGCGGCCTCCTATCTCCTAGGCCCCCTGGTGGACCTCTGGCGTCCATCTTCTGCTATATCATCACTTTTACCCTGGAAAAAATCATGGGCAAGCTTACGGGACGAAACTCCACCGCCATGAGGCGGAACCTTGGCGGAATCAATCTAGGGCTCTGGCGGAGCTGTTCTGCCGGGGACACTTCCCTCCGGGAGGGGGAAATCATCACCAACATCATCAGCCACGATCCTCTCATCGGGAGGGGGTCAATCTCCATGACCATCTTCACCAGCACCATCTCCTCTCAAAACCCTAGTTCATCTCTTGTATCCAATCTTGTATCAAAACCACAAATTGGTACATGTGGGTTGCTAGTAGTGTTGATTAATCCTTGTAGTTGATGTTATTTGGTTTACTTGGTGGAAGATCATATGTTCAGATCCTTTATGCATATTATTACCCCTCTGATTATCAACATGAATATGCTTTGTGAGTAGTTACGTTTGTTCCTGAGGACATGGGTGAAGTCTTGCTATTAGTAGTCATGTGAATTTGGTATTCGTTCGATATTTTGATGAGATGTATGTTGTCTTTCCTCTAGTGGTGTTATGTGAACGTCGACTACATGACACTTCACCACTATTTGGGCCTAGAGGAAGGCATAGAGAAGTAATAAGTAGATGATGGGTTGCTAGAGTGACAGAAGCTTAAACCCTAGTTTATGTGTTGCTTCGTTAGGGGTTGATATGGACCCATATGTTTAATGTTGTGGTTAGTTTTACCTTAATACTCCTTTTTGTAGTTTCGGATGCTTGCAATAGGGGTTAATCATAAGTGGGATGCTTGGTCAAGTTAGGGCAGTACCCAAGTGCCAGTCCACCCACATATCAGATTATCAAAGTACCGAACGCGAATCTTATGAACGTGATGAAAACTAGCTTGACGATAATTCCCAATGTGTCCTCAGGAGCTCCTTCTTCATTATTAGAATTTGTCCAGGCTTATCCTTTACTACATAAAGGATTGGGCCACCTTGCTGCACTTTATTTACTTTATTTACTTTTTGCTCGTTACTATTTATCTTATCACAAAACTATCTATCACCTACTATTTCAGTGCTTGCAGAGAAAACCCTAGTGAAAACCGCTTATCATTTCCTTCTCCTCCTCGTTGGGTTCGACACTCTTACTTATCGAAAGGACTACGATAGATCCCTTATACTTGTGGGTCATCACGCCCGCTTTCATAAATGTTCTTGTCCCTTTTGCCGACATATGGGACATCAAGGTATTGGGTCCACGTGCCATACCGAAATACAGTGTAGACCAGCAGGGGTGAAGCACCCCAGTCATGGAGCCGGCGTAGTAATGAGCAATGAGGTGTCAAATCACAAACCTGCACCTTTCCCACAGTTAAGTTGGAGGGCCGAAGTAATAACGCTAAAAAAATAAGTTGGAGGGACGAAGCAACCATCATTTCACTCGTTGCTCTATCCGCTTCTCCCTTAGCTTCTTCAAGTTAACCATGTGTTGCTTCTGCCGTTTTTCTGCCTCATGTGGGACGCGGATCGGCTTGATAAAGCACTGACACATGGGACCACATGTTAGCAAACCACCAGGCCAACGTCCTCCAAAAACAAGAAACCTCCCTCGCCATCTGCGCGGCAAAATCACCTCCTTTTTACTAATCTTGATTCTATAAAATTTTAGATTAATATAATTGAGATTTGTATAGATAGCACACAGGAGTAAAACCAAGTGGTACGGTTAAGGGCATCCATAATGTGTATCCAAATGTGAAAATAGCTTTTGGCATCGATGGGAACCATTGTGGACGGTGCTGCCAAAGCCAGAAAGATGGAACCGAAGCTCCCTGATTGATTGATTGATTGAAGGAATAGAAAAATGCAATGACTCTCCTCTTTCTCCTGTGTTTGGACGCATGTACAGTATAGAGCACATAGTCTAGTCCCCTGTCCCTTCTATCACACATCACAAAGCAATGAGGCATCAAATCACAAAGCACGGACGAAGCAACCATCATTTCAATCTTCGCTGACTCCGCTTCTCCATCATCTTCTTCGAGAAACCACCTCACCGCACTAAGCAGGACAGACGATGCTATTGTGTACTAGTAGTACTAGTACATTTACGCTTCCTTTGGTTCAACGGACTTCCTGGTTGCAAACAAGGCGGTTGTCTCAGCTTGCAGGCGACACTTGCGAACAACTTACCGTGGTCTCCCTCAATGGTGTTCTCCGTCGAACGCACTTTGCCAAACCACAATGTTCGAGATATCGTTGACGTCACCGCAATGGGGAAGGAAGTCAAATAGTTACTACCTCCATTTTTTTGTACACAAGGCCAGTATATCAAAATTACAATTTGCAAAAGGCCACTAACACTAATCGAGGCAAAATTGATGGGGTTTGCCTCGTACTAGCAACCAAGAATATTAATATACCCTTGCATGCATGCGGAAGCGAGAAAGTTGGTATGCATGGCGCTGCATTAATCAAGCGATGATGAGTGAGATGGTTAGCTCTTTGGGCTTTGGAGAAAACATATGCATTAATTGACAAGTCAAACGAGGATTTGTATCGATTAATCCCGCAAAGGAAAACCCCGCCTTTCTTTTTTAACACTAGTACTCCAAGTCCGTACGTCACACATTTTTGCCATACTTGTGTGGGTCTAGGCCTTGCATTTCCATACTTCGCCACACATTTTTGCCAAGCTTGCCTAAAGTCTTCAAAATAAAAAGGAGGTACACTTGCGCACGGCTGTCGCGGTTGCACCAGACCCTCACACGGTCGCTCCTGCACGCCGCGGTCGCACCGCACCCTCACAATGTCGCTCCTGCACGCCGCAAACCCAACCAAGGGAACACACCCTCACTGAAACATTCTACCGCATGTGAACAAACCAAACTCAGCCATCCTACCGCTGACACATAATCAACCGCATGTTGGGAAGGATCTGTACGGCCCGTGTGGTGGTCTATTGGGGAAGAAGAAGAGGTGACGAAGAACGGTTAGAAGACGTAGGATATTCATCCAATCGCCTGAAATGCTAGACTGGCCCAAATGATGAAAGTCAGGAGACTTGCATAACAATATATGTTTCTACACAGCAAAAGATCCCTAAAAACAACAACATAAAGAAAAACTATCACTGCTCGCGGAATGAGATGGCCTCATCGTCTTCGGCTACCTGCGCAAACCAGCCGTAGCTGCTGATGTGTGTCTCCGCACCGTGGTTGTCCTCAGCCTCCAGCTACTCGTTCACGCGGAGCGTGCGGGCGCTCTACACGGACGAGAGCACCGCTCGGTTCAAGTCGAGGACGTCCGGTTCCGTCTGTAGGAGGGCCTCAATGGTAGCGGCATCTACGCGGTCCTGCATTAGTTGAGCCTCCTCCCCCGGTTCAAGTCCAGGACATCCGGTTCCACCTACAGGAGGGCCTCGATGGCAGCGGCGTCCGCACACTCCGTGTCGAGTTAAGCCTATGCCGCCCGGTTCAAGTCTAGGAGGTCCGGTTCCGCCTGCAGGAGGGCCGCGATGGCAGCGGCATCCGCGTGCTCTGCCTCAAGTTGAGCCCACGCCGCCCAGTTCACATCCACGACATCCAGTTCCGCTTGCAAGAGAGCCTCGATGGCAGCGGCATGCGCACGGTCCGCGTCGAGTTGAGCCTCTGCCTCCCGGTCCTCCTTTGTATCGCCAGGTTGAACCGGTGGTCCGCCTACAGCATGGGGGACCCGGACACCCGCACGAAGTCGACGTCCATCATCTCATACCCATCGGGGGCCTTCTACGCCATGAACATTGGATTGGCTTCCTCCTCCTCGTAGCTTGGGAATGGAGGTCAGTGGCGCCGACCGCCGCCGTGATTTCTGTGCGGCGCTCCAGCGTCAGCATCTTATAGTACGTGATCTTGCGGCACACCATGGCTTTCCGGCGAACTAGGGGACGCTTGATGCATGCTAGGTGATCGAAAGGTGGGGAAATGAGCTGGAGAGGAGGTGTGGTTTTGGGGTAGTGGCTGGCGTAGGCTGAGCAGCGAAGTTTCTGGTGTGAATAGTGGTTCCGGTGATGACCAGTCAATCGGTTTTGATAGTAAATCGCTCTTGTCGCGTTCCCGTTGCACCACGGCATGCTGGACTCCCCACATTGCTCACCGGATGGAGCACGCTTTGTCTTGCATTTTCGCTTGCTTGTGGGACCGCAGTTGAGAGCAAACTGACGTCCCTCCCCCTCCCCCGCAAGCGTCATTTATACTACCACTCCCTCCATTTTATGCCGAGTAAATAAAAACAGAGGGAGTATACTACGGATGAGGATCCCCTGACATGGCTGAACCCATTGAGTAACTGACATGCGGGGCCTAGCAAGCATGGGGTCCGCCGGTACGTGACCGAAAGGGAGGGTAAGGCAGGGATACCTACGTCAGAGGATGCACTTCCACTACTATTCCCACCTTCCATTTACTATACAGGGCCTAATGCGTTTTTTGAGGCTAACTTTGACCAAATGTTAGAGTAATAATATGTGACATGCAACTTACACAAAGGATATGGTCAAATTAGTATGTGAAAGGAGCTTCCAATGATATAATTTTCACATTATACATCTCATGTACTATTAATCTTGTCAATAGTCAAAGGCGGTTTTGAAAATCACATTCGAGCATGGTTAATAATACGGCCAGCCAATGGCTATAAGGAACTTCCATGTCATCTATAGCCATCATCTATATCCACTCATAAAGTAGTGTGGGCTATAAGGTTGGCTATTTTCCGCAAAAAAATTAAGGTTGGCTGTTGTATTAGTACTTTTTTCCATCTCTTCTCTATCTCTTTCTTCATATTTATTGTATTTAACTAGGAATGCGTATATAGCTAGGTTCTTGCATGAGAGCTCACTCCCCTTACTTTTTCACATCTCTCTCCTCCACATAGGCCCTATATAAATGGAAGGAGGGAGTACTATGAACACTGCGTACTCTACAGAAGTTATCAGTACTCCACTAGTACTATTGGACAAGGAGCTTAAAAAAAGTTACTATTGGACTGGCTGTACGTGGCGAAATCCTAGTAGGAAGAACATGTGCGTGAACAAACACATTCACGTGGTTGAAAACAAATTGGAAACCATCTCGGTGTGAATACAAATCTAGGAGTACGTACAAATCTAACAATATTGATTGGGTGTTGTTGAATGTTGATACTTTTTCTATAAGTTTGATCAAAGTAGAGATACTTTGACTACACATAAAACTTATATGTAAACTAGAAAGGATCGGAGGGCGTATATTGTATGTTCAAAAGCGAAACAAACATTGAATACCCTTTATATATGATTTGTGGATGCTATGATCACCGGTTCAAAATTTTGAATCTGCCTTAGGTGTCACACATGCCCCCACTCGTTCTCTCTCGATTTCATCTCAGGGTCCGGAGATGGATTGAAAGAGGACTAGGGTGGGTACAATACGTTTGTTTCCCTTATGAACGTACAATATACTCCCTCTGATCCCCACAAACACACCCCCCCCCCGGCCACGGGTCATTTCAATCATAGAAACAGACCAAACCTTTGTCTCCTTGCAGGACACGCAATTGATCTCTCAACATGAATCGATCCCGTCAACATGTCTCGGGGCATGAACCGAATGGGATGTCAAAACTAAGACGGGAAGCGACACGTAGTGGAGGCAAAGTGAAACTTTAAACGAACCATTTTTTGTATGCATGTGCGACAAATTACAACATTGGAAATACAAGCATGGTCTAGGCACACATGCGAATGATACTCGGCGGAATGTTCAAATGAGGCATGCGGGAGGATGGACTCGACCGGAGGGCGGCATGATGGATGGAGAAGAGGGTTCGAGAGGAATGAGAAATAAGGAAACGCCACATGATTATACCTCAATGGCTCAAATAAACAATAAGTTGTCTCGTTTGGCCTACATAGTGAAAGGCCTAATGCAAAACGCGAAGCACTGACGCTCGAATATCGCCGGGAAAACAGGGAAACCAACATGTGGGCCACACCTGTCAGGATGACGTAGCGCATACTAGTCCAATGGAGGAGCTGGCCCACGACCTCCTCGCCACCGGCAACCGTTCATGTGGGTCATGGGGGCCAGCAACGTGGTGCCGCTCCAGCACCGCCTCTGGACACGGCGACCGCAGTGAGCGACATGCTCATCGTCGCTGGACATGGTCGGTTTCAGAGTGCCGAGGGTGGCCTTAGACTGTGGCACGACCGGCAGATCAACAACCGGCTCATCGAGGATGCACAAGGTGACGAAGTGCGCGCGCGCCGCGACGTGTCCACGGAGTGGTGTAGCGCGGCCAACTGCATCCCCAGGACCTGAGACCATGCCGGGTCGTCTTTCTTTTTCAATGACATGCGGGGATCGCATGTGAGCAAAGGGAATCTCCAATGTTGCCATGACCGCAGCTGACTACCCTAGCACACCAAAAACCCTCGCTCCTCGCGCCATCGCGCGGTGCATTCCCAGCCGACGCCAACTGCCCGCATTCATGCCATCCATCTGTATGCCGTCATTAAGAGGCTCGGTGTCCAAGCAACCAGGACGACTGGCCTCACCGGAATGCGCTACTTAAAGTGGCAACATCCAGTTAACCTCCACACCATAGCACATCGTCCTGCTACCTGGCACCACATCCGCCATGACCGCGAGCGCGAATGCTCTGTTGGAGAGCTTGTCTTCGGGGATGAAGCTCGAGGTCGCCGCCATCGCTCAAGTCGCTGCTTGTGATCCAATAGCGGCGTAGCCAGACGCGGACATGACCGCACAAGCGGTGGCCACGCTGGCGGTCGATGATGGGAGTACCGTCAGCTACGCATCCTACTTGCCGCCGTCCAACGTCCGGCACCGCCGAGTAGGGCATGGGAGGCGGTAGGGCATGGTGTGCCAACTGGCCGGTCCGTATCCCGTTTTCTACTTTTCCTTGCCGGAGACCGCACCTTCACTACATGGGTCTTGAACCCCGCCACCGTACATAGAGATCACAGATGGAGGACGTCGGTCGCTGTTGTAGAATAGGTTTAGTGTTGGGTTTCTTCTATTTTTCTGTCCTATAAAAGTTCGAAATGTAATGAAAATCTGCCATGTTTGCATTAATCTCGGCCGGTGTATATGAACTTTCACAATAATATAGTATATTGTAGGAGTACTAGGAAGATGCCTGTGCGTTGCACGAAACATCAAGATCTTGTGGGAGAAAAGGATGAACGAGGGAAGGCCTTATCTGTAAATGTGGAGAGGAGTGTGGGTAAATTGTCATAGTTTCCTTCCTATCCGTTAGATATAGATCGGACAGCCTATATTGCAGGATGATAGGCACACCATCATCACCAACTCTACTTTTTATTGAGCCGAGACAAAGCTAACATGCAAAGTAAATAAACACATAGGGTCTACATGCACAATTTATCTTATGCACTCCAATAGTACGTCCACTACACATTCACGCATTTCACGTATTTCTACATCTATGGGAACCTACGAAAGGGTTAACGTAAATTGCCTCTCTCTCTCCTCCCTGAATTTCATGGTGGTGGGCCCCTCCCTCCCCCAATCGACAATCAACAGCTCACACATTTCACATTACGTTAATTATGTAACTGGGATTATGTAGGTGTAGCATTACTCCTAAAAAACCCAACTAAGCCAACCTCCCAGCATATCGCGCGGAAAAAGACCCGACCACGCCGTTTTACTCGGGATTACCGGATTACTAGTAGTATTGATGGATCCTGCGAAGCACCACTTTTTTTGAGGGGGCGAAACACCTGATTTAAAAGGAAAATGGCGGTACACTCACATCACCCTGTCGCGGTCGCATTGCACCCCACACATGTTCGGTCCTCCAGACGGCTCACGCAAAAGGAACGCGCTTCGGCTTGCCTCTTCACTGAGACGTGGGACTTCACTTGGACAAACGGACCATGCGCCAAACTCCCTCCGCCCACCGCGCGAAAATCCTCCATCCCCCCCTCCCAAAAAAATTTCCCCCAAATCCCAAATTCAACCGCCCTTCGGCCAACTAGTCAATAATATTCCCCAACCCCCCCCCGGTCCCACTCCACACCATTCGCTCCGGCAAAGACGCCCTCCCCGCCGTGACGATACGTCAGCGCCGCGGTTCGTCGAGGGGACGCACGACGATCCTCTCGCTCCGATAGTACGCTCTTGTAGACTATCGTCCTCTAGCCGCGCCACCACATTGGCGACGTTCTTGTGGAGGCGCACGGCGGTCAGCGCCACCACCGCTGGCGACGTTTGTGTAGAGACGCATGGTGGTCAGCTTCTCCCACGATACGCGCATTCTATACTAAGGCCCTGTGCATGTCGGTGTAGCACTGAATGTTAGCTGATAGACGCTGTTAATCTCACTGTTTGCCGAAGTAGTTTACAGTCAATATGCTCTTCTTAAGAAGCTTCCTTGTCCTGTTCTGCACTCAATCTGCTTAGCTGAGATGGAATGCCAAGGCCGATTAGTTGCTAAAATATCCTGCCATATATTTATTGTGACGTAGATTGCCTAGGTATAGTAGGCAATGTGTTAGGTGAAATAGCTCTACACCGTTTTATAATCGATCCTTGTTGCTGCGATGGCTTTGAGAGTTCGATGGCTGTGTGCTCGGCCTCATTGACTTCTGAAACTGCCTGCCATAATTTAGCACTCAAATCTGTTGCTCAATTAGCTTTACATATATTTCGTTACTTAGATCTGCTCGTCCAAATATCTTGCCATAGCTTTAGACATCGACCTAGGTATTTTTTTTCTGGACTTCATAAAAAACATATATGTTTTCCTATAATATCTAGTAGAAGAACTAATTTGTATGTCTAACAGATGTACAGGACTTGGATAACTTTTGCTCGAAGATTCTCAGCTGCATATGTCGAGGGGGTTGAAAACTTCATGAACTTTATCAGAGCTGAGTACGGTGGTTCGAAATCAGATGTGCTCTGCCCATGTAGCAGTTGTATGAATTCAGTTACAAGACCCCAGTCAACTGTGCAAAATCATCTATACTTGTATGGGATGTCGGTCACATATACTAGGTGGGTTCATCATGGTGAAGCGGTGAACGTCAATGTTATTGACTACGTGGAAGCAAGAGATCACCATCTTGATCTGCTTGATGCTCAAGTGGAAGAGGAGGAGGTGGTGGTGGCGGAGCCAGTGAGTTTGACCAACATTGAAACAATGCTACGAATTGCTCGTGCATTTCATGAACTTCCACCTGCAGAAGAAAAACGATGGGCCCACATGTTGTAACAATGCAACGTGGCTGTCACCCCAGCAAATAAGCTGTCAGTATTCTCAGCTATGGTCACCTTTGTTCAGGTGAAGAGACATCTGAGCGGATGAACAACAAATCATTCGATGCGATGTTGGCTGCTTTCCGCAAATCTTTCACAGATGTGCCTGAGCTGCAACACACCTATAGTAAAATGAAGAATTTCCTTCGTGAAGTTGGAATTGGATATGATATGATCCATGTTTTGAAGAATAATTGTGTTCTGTTCCGGAAGGATTATGCCAACTTAAATGAATGCCCGAAATGCAAATCATCAAGATGGAAAGATGGCGATGTTGCGAAGAGGATTCCTCATAATGTTCTGAGACATTTTCCAATTATACCAAGATTGCAGAGGTTGTTTCATGATGCTGAAAAAAGAGAGGATGTAATGTGGCATTCTAGGAACCAGGAGTACTGAGATCAGAATGTAATGAGCCATCCATCCCATGGTAGTGAGTGGAAAAGCTTTAATCAGAAACACAAAAAGTTTGCTGCCAACCCGAGAAACATTAGAATTGGCTTAGCTTGAGATGGAATTAACCCATTTGGCCACCAGAGCACCACATATAGCATGTGGCCAGTGCTTGTTATCACTTACAACATGCCTCCAAATGTCTGCACCAACGAATCAAAATACATGATGGACTTGCTAATCCCAGGTCCAAAAAGTCCTGGAAAGGATTTTGATTTATTCATCGATCCTCTTGTGGAGGAACTTCAACAACTATGGAGGGGTGTTCTCACTCGAGACCTATATAGCAGCCCACTAGCTGATTTATTTCTGCATGCTGTTATAATTTGGTGCACCCATGATTATCCGACTTTCAGCACTATGTCAAGGCGAACGTCACATGGTTACAATGCATGTGTTCACTATTACAGGAATCCGCTGTCATATGCAATACTTAGCAAGATCTATTACATTGGACACTGATGTTTCCTTGCCAAGGACAAGCTGCATCCTAGAAAATACCGAAGGCATGTGTTCAATGCAAAGCATGAAAACTGTGATGCGCCAAAGAGGCTCACTGCCGATGAGTTGCAAGTGGAATTAGAGAAGGTCAGGCGTATTACACCAGGAAACCATCCTGGTAATGGTAGCGAGAAAAGGAAGCATGTCAGGGCAGAATAGAGATTAATGTTTACCCGCAGGTCCACTTTGTGGGACTTGGAGTATTGGAAAGATTTGGATCTGTGGCATAATCTTGATCTGATGCACATTGAGAAAAATATATGTGACAGCATTGTCGGCACACTTCTTAATATTGAAGGCAAGACGAAAGATACCTTAAAATCTAGGATTGATTTGACTGGGAATCAGACAGGATTTGCAGGTGCAAGATGAAGGTAAGCCACAGGATATGGCACCAGCTGTGTATGTCTTGGACAAGGTAAAAAGAAAAGAATTCTGTGAGGTCCTGTCACGTGTGAGATTCCCACATGGATTTGCTTCCAACCCTAAAAGGAGAGTCAGTGCTGATGGAAACAAGGTACAAGGGTTGAAAACTCATGACTGCCATGTCCTACTTCAAAGGGTTTTACCTATTATCCTTAGAGGATCGGGCCGCCCTGACTTATACAGAGCAGTTGCAGAGTTTGGAAAATTCCTCAGGGAACTCTACAGTAGAAATATCAAGATAGATGCTTTGGAGCATCTTAGAGACAAGATACCAACTATCCTATGTGACCATGAGAAGATATATCCTCCAGCCTTCTTTGATGTGATGGTGAATTTGGTTGTTCATCTACCTGATGAGGCACTACTTAGAGGTCCAGTACAGAATGGCTGGATGTACCCTATTGAAAGGCGTCTAGGCACTTTCAAGGGCTATGTTAGGAATAGAGCTAGACCCGATGGTTCCATTGCAGAGGCCTACATTGCTACAGAAGCGTTGACTTTCTTCTCAAAATACATTGAAACAGCTGATCAGCTTAGCAAACAGGTGGGTGAAGACAATCACGGGCCCAATGTTTTCAATTATTCTGTTTGAGTTACGGGGAAGAGTCGACAAGAGGACAAACCTAAAGATTTGGACAAAATGGTTTGGTATGTGTTGAATAACTGTCCTGAGATACTACCTTATATCATGTAAGTGCTAAGTACTGCAACTTATACATCGTAATCTACTAAACTTGCAGCACATTCTTATATATCTAGATGTTTGGCGCGATCTCTATGTTATGCAGCATCTCCAAATAGGAGTTACTGCCGCAAAATCCAAGAAACAATGACAAACTGGTTATGGTAGTATTTGCGAAATGGTTCAAGAGCCATGTAAGATTTTGAATTGCATTGTCAGTTTTTTAATATATTGAGTACATAAGATGATCAGCATGTCTATTTTCTAACCATAGGTTAAGAAGATGCGGGAGGATGGGCTGGCAGTTGATGATGCCCTTTACTCACTAGCAATGGGTCCTGATACTCGGGGTAAGACATTATGAATCTTGTGATGTTGGAGATGTGCGCTACAACACCCTTGCACGCGACGAAGGAAGGAAGACACAAAATAGTGCCATCATGAGCATGAATACATACGACAAAGAGGCAACTGAAATGTATGCTAACATAACAGACATTGTTTAGTTGCAGTATATCTCCAGTTTCGAGGATCATCGGTGTATGGTTCTATTGTGTTGTCGTTGGTATAACCTGTTTTCCAGGATCGCAAAACACAGAGCTGATGATTATTTCAAATCCATCAATGTCCAGGCAGCGTACCAGACCAACGAGCCTTTGATTTTGGCAAATCAAGCAACACAGATATTTTTCTTGGAAGACACATTTGCACGTAGCGATAACTGGAGAGTATTGCAAAGGTTTGAGCAGAGGAATTTTTTTAATGAAGTTGCACAACAAGATGCTGCTTACACTGCTCCTGATGTACAAGATTCCACAGATGTTCCTAATATCTTTGAGAACCATCACGTCAATGATGCTGGCAAAAAGATTGCCTGCGTGCTGCGGACATACAAGAGTTGATCAAGAAGAAGCCAATGTTCGAGGCCATTGAGGATTAAGAAGAAGATGACACTTTGGGGAATTATGATTCAGACTGATACACAAGGCGAAGATGTTGACGCTGCTGCTGCGGATGATGATTAGATTACTTTTGTCGTATTTGCCCGTCAGAAGACATTTTTATCTACTATGTGAAATTGTGTTTGCTATGACAACTGAAACCTGATGAACGTGTTTTTTAGTATTTTGCTGTGAGAACATCACTTGTTATGTATGCTGATTTTGTTTGGTGATTTTATGACGACTAAAACATGATGACATTGTTGTTTAGTTGTACTCATATTTGGCTGTGAAACTTGAATTTGATGACATAGTTTGCTGTTGGACTGCAATTTGCTCGACGTCTCCGAATGGAACAAAGCTGACCCGATAGGGCCTCTACTAATTTATTTATTTATTACCAAAAGGCCCTCTGCTGTTTATTTATTTATGAGCAAAAGGGGATACCCCCCGATTTCCGTTCATAGAAATCATTAGATGTTCACAACACTACGCCCAACTTGCTACATAGGTTTCATTCATTACAAGTTTCAGCAAAGTGCTCATATCATAGCCACTGAATACATCACGAGTGCTACATACACTGCAAATAAAGAGACAATCATCCTACAGAGCACATCGATTTTGCCCATTATCTTCACAAGCTCTTTCAGCTCCTCATCGCTGTCAAGGTCGTTCAACAGCTGTTGCTTGGCCATGATCAGAGGAACTTCGTCTTTAACCTTCTGCTCTGCATCTTCATCTTTTGTCGTTCCTTTAGTTACTTGTCCAACACCCCAATCTGCTGGTATTGGGATTCCTCGGCTAACCAAATAATCAGCGTAGTTGCATTCCCCCACATCAGCAACTTCCCGGAAATACAAATCACACAAATCTTCCCTTTTCTGCACGAAACAAATTGGAAGATCATCAACCAAACTATTAAAAAAATCAACAACTAAAAGCAGCAGAACAACAATTAAACATATTGTTACCCCATGATTCGGGCCTTTGTAGAAGACTCAGCCAAGGTTGAGGATTATGGTTGATACACAACGGATGGCTCTGCGTGGTTTGCAGTAGTGGCAACACACCAATGGCAGCGGCTTGCGATGAGCAACCAGCTATGGTGCGTGTGCCGGGGCGGGGGGGGGGGGGTGTGATGAGACCCACAAGCAATGGTATGGGTGGCGACTTGGCGTATATCTGGTTGTTGCCTGCTGAAGAGTAGGTGGACGAGTAGCCAACGGACATGGTTCCTGCGGCCAGAGCTTCTGATGCTAGGTAGAGTAAGTAGAGAAGAGGAGAAGCTAACATTGGATATGTCAGTTTCATTACTTGCAGAGTAGCATAGCACATATATAGTCATAGTCTAGGTTTTGATTCGAACCAGCTATAGGAGCACGTCTCTCTTCTTTCTAAAACACAGCAACGAATCTTTACTAATACACTAGCTTGTTCTGTATGCCTTCTAAAGTCTTTGATTTTCTTTCCTTTTTTGCAAGGAAGGAAGGAAGACAAAATTGAGAGTTCCTGGGACTTGAACCCAAGACCTCTCGGTTGAAAACCAAGGGTGCTAGTCACTTATATGGCGAGCGTTCCCTGGGAGGAGGACGACAGACGAACACATTTTCCTCGCAGTTTTAGTTGCGATGCAAGACTGAACGGTCGCAGTTTTGGGAATGTTATCAGGCGAACGAGCCCAGTTTTTCTTTTCTTCCTATATGTAAAAAAGTATGCTACCTGGTGTCGGCTTAGTCAACAAACAATTGTGTCAACCTTGACTGTTGGATTGACATTCAACGTCTGTCGTGTTTCTTCAGTCTCTTCTTCCTCTAGCCGCCAAATCCAAACCAGCACCGCAAGACCGCCTGCTCCCGCCTCCCACGGCTGGCTGTGCTGCCGCACACGCATCATGGCCACATCGCACCCTAAAACTCTGCGCATCTTCCCCGGCTCCTGTTCATTCCCGTCCGAGGCCTCACCATCGTCCTCCACCTTGGTTCGCTCGCCGTAGCACCGCCCTCCGGTGTTTTCAACATGGTCAACAACCGAGAGGAATAAGGAGATGACTATACATGGTGAGGATGACAGTAGGGACCCACCAGCGTGCGCAGTAATTTGTTTTTCTGGACAGAGAAGGGTATCAACTGGGTTGTGCGGGAGCTGTCGCCCGTCTAGCCCAGGATTTTATTTCATATGTTTAGCACATGACCAACCCAGTTTGTTTTTTTTCCTTTCTGAAAACGGCTAGCCAGCTATTTTTTTTTGCAGAATAACCAACGCAGGCCTACACTACTAGGGAAAAGCCTAGCAGTAGCGCGGGTTTTAGGCCTATCAGTAGCGCGGGAAGGAACGCTACTTATAAGGCGCTACTGCTAAAGCTTAGCAATAGCGCGCCTAGATCCACGCTACTGCTAAATTTACTGAGTAGTAGCGCTTCTTCAGAACAGCGCTACTGGTAATTAGTAGTAGCGCTTCTCCTTTCCCGCACTACTACTATTATTTAGTATTTTATTTCTTTTTTATTTCATGTTGTATTCATACACCTTTACACAAGTTTTCATACAACAGGAATTTACAGATTGTTTTTACATCATAATGAGTTATTACATCACGGGGTGAAAGAACCGTGGACTAGTTTCATGTGGATGTCCATCCACTTGAAACTAATCCGCGGTTCTTTCACCCAATGATATAATAATATCATCATCATCATCATATCATTAACAACTTATCATCATAATACAACATTGTCATATAACACCTCCTCAAGATCATTGTTTTCATCAATGACATCACATAGCAAATTGGTCACTAGTCGTAATCACAAGTACTCCTCATTATCAACTCTAACACATTACCACATAATAAACATATTGTACCTCATAGGACCTACTACATTTGATTAAGACCTACTACATTTTCTAAGGTAAAATAGCAAAAAACAAGATAGCCCCTGACTCTCCATTATGGATAATGGAGATTAGCCTGTCTCCAATTCTTGCCTTTCGATGAATGTTACTTCCAAGAACCTCCTTGCGAATGTCCATACATTTCTTCCATTCTTTGATGAACATGTGTTCACCGGTTTTAGAAATACGATATGCACAGGTGAGCTCCCTAGATTTACCTGGCAGTATGTTCAGAACTGAGAGGCGACCATTCAGAGACATCAGATGAGGCACACAATCCATCGGGAGTTTTTGTTGAAAAACATAATAATAACTTCGTAGTTATCAATGATGTACTAGTTGTAGAAGTATGCAAAAGATGCACGGATGTCGTAATAGTAAAAAATCTTACCAGGGTATCTCCAGAGAAGTTAGAGTGGTTCAACACATGCACTAGTGACACATATTCACCATAATTTGGAGGAGTTCGATAATAGTTATTGTAATTCTTAAGAAGAGTACAAAATGCAATCAGATGATTTTTCTCCTTATACGTTAATTCGGTGCCATCGGTGTAGTGGGTTTTATCTACCATCTTCCGCACGGTCTTTGAAGAATCAAAATAAGCTGTCAACGGAAATAAGCTATCAACTATTTTGAAATAAACAATATAAATTAGTTAATAACTATGTTTGAGAAACTCACATAGCGGCACAATCGGAAGCGTATCAACTATGTTTGAGAAACTCACATGTCAGGATCACCAAGATCCATGGTGACAATCATACCCTCATAAAAACCATACATTTTGCAAAGTGCTTCCCAATTTTGGCAACCAAAATGGGTTACGCTCTGAGCATTGCACATATTTACTTCAAAATCCATATCATGATGGGTCCTTAGGTGTATTTTCTTTATTTCAAAATTTTCATTGTCTTCAAAACCCATCCTCTCCAAGACACAGTGTCTTGCATGGCATGGGATAAGCTAGTCGAATTGTAAAATATGAAAATTATACGTTGAAATAGTTGAAGTCATGCTTAATTATGAAAAAAACACTTGTCTTTGTTGCATACCGTTTCAACATCGAAGGTCTCCTCGAGCTTAATGCTGAAGCACCGATCTTCGTCCAGCTCAAAGAACCTGTCGCACATACCTCGATCGTCGTGGCACCAGCTGCACTCCCCCGAGAGACTGTCGTCGTTCGAGTACGACATTTCCTATGTTCATAATTCAAAGATTAAACTTGTACATATTATAGCACAAGTCATGCCAGAATTCACGAAAAAATCCGGCATGACCTTTGCTAAAAAGGACATATCGAGCGCCTGAAGTTTGCCAGAACAGAAATTAATCAACACTCCGGCAAAACATAGGCCACTCGGAGATGTAAACTGAACATGAACGGCTACTTGGGCAACCACATATCCTATTTGAGCAACAACACAGGATATACAAGGATATTTGGCTGGTCTCACCTTGATGTCGGAGGGGGTCGGTGACTGGGACAACGGCGGGGATGTCGGAGGGGGTCGGTGACGGGGACGACGGTGGTCACCTGAAACCGTATAAGTTATCACTAATACATCCCGAATAATTGCTTAAACTAAATAACAACAAATATGACATGATCAACTAGTTTTATTAATTCAACTAGTTCTTACTAAATATAAACTTACTATAAATAGAAAAAAAACTAGTTCTTTCTAAAAATAAAATAGTTCAACTAGTTATATTAATTATCTTACTAAAAATACATTAGTTCTATTAATTCTAGTAGTTCAACTAGTTTATTAATTTACTTACTAAACTAGTTCAACTACAACTAAAGTAGTTCAACTACAACTACTATTAATCATACTGCCCTAGTTAACTAGTACCATCACTACTAGTAATTAACATCTACTACTACTAAAAAGCTAGTACTAACTAAGCAACATCTAGTACTAGCTATGAACCCTAAATTAACATCTACTACTACTAAATCTAGTACTAACTAGTGGCAGGGGGTGGGGGGCGACGGGGAGGTAGCTAGGGGCGGTGAGGGCGGGATCGGGATCGGGAGGCGGCGGTGCTGGGTCGGCTCGGGTGGCGGCGGTGAGGTCGAGGGCGGTGGGAGGAGGGCTGTCGGAGGAGGAGGGAGGAGGGGCGGCCGCAGGCGGAGGGAGGAGGGCGGCGGCGGAGGAGGGAGGGGCAGCCACAGGCGGAGGGAAGATGTGCGAGGAGGAGGGAGGAGGGACAGAAGGAGGGGAGTAGCTTGGCGGCGGACGGACGAAGGCGGCGGCGGCGACGCATGACAATGGTTGTCGGCAAGCGGGCTATAGTGAGAGTGTGAGTGAGAGAGAGGGTTGGTCGTGCGCGTGGGGATAAGGTAGGGATAGTTGTAGCGCGTTTGCCAAAACGCACTACAGCTAATCTGAATAGCAGTAGCGCTTTGCATATAAACCGCTACTGCTAAGTGTAACTATACAAAAATACGTCAATGCAAAAATACATTGGCCATCAATGATCTTTTTGTGTACAATCTGAATTTTCAATATGAGTCCTCTCTGGTAGGAACCGGAGAGGACTCATATTGCGGCCACAAATTTTACACATAGAGTTGAGTGAAGACCAACTGGTTGTGATAGTTTCAAAAATAACTTATTTAAGGTGGTAAACGCCCTGTTCACAGAGTGAGGTGGGACTAAACTTGTGGGCTGATCTTAGCAGTAGCAATTTTCTTCGAAGCGCACTGCTGCTAACTTCCATAGCAGTAGCGCGGTTCATTATAGGGCGCTACTGCTATAACTAGCGGGGGGCGAGGTCATGGCAATTAGAGCAGTAGCGCGGTTTGTGGTGGACGCGCTACTGCTATTTTCCTTTCAGCAGCGCGTTTTGCTATCACGCTCTGCTGCTAAATAGCAGTAGCGTCGTATTTTGAGGAGCGCTGCTGGTAAGATTCTGTGTATAGGCTTTTCCCTAGTAGTACTACTTGCTTTTCTATGCCCTGCTTGGCCGGAAATCTTTCCAAACGAGGAGGGATGCATTTTGCCTAGAAAATGGGATATAAGTAATAAGAAATGAGCTATAAGTTATAATAAATGGGTTGTAAAATGAAAAAATACAGCAAACATGCAATTAGTTCCAAAATACTTTTTTCTTTCCGATTTTGATATTTTATATTTCGTTGTTTTTGTGCGGGTAAAATTTCATTGGATTTAAATTAAGGTATATTTAGTATTAAAATTAATTTGAATCTAGCTAGAAATTTTGGGCTGTATGCTGTTTGGGACAGATTTGGAACAGACTTGTGGGTCTACTAGGTTGACATGTACCAAAGGCTTTGTCAACTTAGTCCACAAACGATTCTAGCAGCAGTGACCGTTGGATGTTAATCCAACGGCCGTGCTACTTCTTAAATATCTGATCTTCTTGCTCCAGCATCCGAAACCAGCGCCGGTGGGACTGCCTGCTCCCACCTCCCGTGGCCGGCTGTGCTGCCACACAGCACTACAAAAAAAAGACACATCCGTGACATTTTGGGCCGAATGATTTTTTTCTGTCATACTTATGACACTTCTATGATGATAATTGTGACAAAACCTGGTATCATCATAGATGTGGTGGGATCCTACTTCTATGACAAAAAAATCATGAAAAAATGGGCTTTTCATCCTGGGCGGCCGGAGACGCTGCTGTATGACATTCTTTGGGCCGTCCATGACGGAAAAACCGTGGTAGAAGCGAGGGCAAGGAAAATATCGTGGAGTTCCCGGTTACGGTGGGTGGTCGAGGGCCGAGCAATGCGCGTTTCTCTCGTACCGTACACGCATGGGTGCGAGGCGTTGGGCTCTAACTGAACCCGAGTGAGGCATCGCCTAACTGAACCCGAGCGATTGCACTATAGGCTACGCGTTACAAAACCCGAGCGATCGAGCGATTCCTTCGCTACTACTGCTAACTGAAGCCAATCGATGCTGCCTCTGGATGAACAGTGAGCGTTACTGGGGGCTTTGGATGAAGTGAGTGTTGCTGGGGGGTTTGGACGAACAGTTCCCCATGGGGGTGGATGAACAGGAGCCGGTGGTTGCCTCTGGATGAACAGGACCCTGATCGATCAAGTCGGTTGGGGCTGGATGAACATGACCCCATGGAGGGCTAGATGAACAGGACAACCCCATGGAGGGCTGGTTGAATAGTAACCGGTGGAGGGCTAGATGAACAATAGCCCTTGGAGGGGTGGTTGAACAGTAGCCCATGGAGAGGGCTTGTTGAACAGTAGCCGGTGGAGTAGCGTGCGGTGGAAGCTGGATGAACAGGAGGCCGTGGATGAACAATCATAGGTGGAGGCTGGAGGAGGTCGACGGTGGATGAACAGTAGCCTGTGGAGGCTAGAGGAGATCGATGGTGGAGATGAACGGTATCCCGTGGAGTCCCATTTTGTGGTACGGCACACCCCTCCCGATGAACAGGACCCCCGTTTCGACCGTAGCGCTCCAACACAAGTCCGTTTCCTCCGTTTTGCGGTACGCCACACCCCGCCCGATCAACAGGACCCCGTTTCGACCGTAGGAGGTCCAACAGAAGTCCGTTTCCTCCGTTTTGCGGTACGTCAGACCCCTCCCGATGAAAAGGATCCTGTTTCGAATGTGGCCGGTCGAACACAAGGCCGTTTCCTCCGTTCTACGGTACGCCAGGCCTCATTTACATCGGCTGTTCCGTCCAAGCCAGTTGGCTCCCACGCGTTCCATTGCCTCTCGATGAACACGACACATTCCGTTGCCTCCCCATGAACACGACGACACAGTTTCTCCGTTCCGACCCAACCATGTACACGAGCCCTAGCCGTACGTATGTGCGAGTAGGCGTATGTACGTATGTGACCATATTTTCTCTCTTGCACACTGGCCACTGTACGTATGCGTACATGCTACGTGAATGCCTCTAATACGACACGTGCGCGCCTCTACATCGACATGTATGTACATACACGTTCGCGACCAGAAATGACAATGCTACATATGCTTTGACCAAGTGGATCCCGACTGTCAGGCACTTCCTTGCGCGCGAAGATGTAGCTAGTGGGTCCCAGCAGTCAGGGGGGAGAATCCTTTTTTTGCCCGGACGCACTTCCTTGCGTGCAAAGATGTAGCTGGTGGGTCCCAGCAGTCAGGGGGGAAACATTTTTTATCAAAATATGGTGGCCCGTCCGGTGGGTCCCCGCTGTCAGGTGGAGGAATAATTATTTTGCGCGTAATAAGGAGGCACTTCCTTGCGGTTGCCGTGGACTCAGCTGTCAGCCTCTCGACGTATAGTACTCATTCGATGGAAGTCTGTCGCTGACCACATTGACCACGCCGCGACGAGAGCACCACGGCGGTGGACGACGGCGAGGCCTAGGAAGGGGACGACGCAGAGTCGGGTTAGATGTGGCACTGGATGCCCACGCAGAGAGGAGTACGAGGGTTCACTAGTTCGGCTGCGGTGTGAGGCTGTCGTCGCTGCAGAATAACAAGGGGTGTGGGTGAGTGGAGGGATGGCCTGGCCAGCGGTGGGAGTACTATAGGGCGCTGAGGCCTCCATGGCAGCACAGCCGACCACAAAAGGCAGGAGTAGGCGGCACGACCGGCGCTGCTTTGGGCGGCTGGAGCAAGAAGACCAGAGCTTGAAGAAGCACGATGGTCGTTGGATGGACATCGTACGGTCGCTGCAGCTAGAATCGTTTATATTGACTAAGTTGACAAAGCCCTTGGTACGCGTCAACTTAGTAGGCCCATAGGCCAGGTTTCGAAACGGTGCGCCCCAGATGTCAGGGGGAGGAATCATTTTTTGGGCGGGTGAAGCTAGAATATCCGAGATTGAAGAAGAAGCTCGACATCCGTTGGATGGACATCCAAGGGCCAGTGCTGCTAGAAACGTGTGTTGACTATAAGTTGACAAAGCCTTGCATACGTGTCAACTCTCTTTTTTTGAGGGGACGCGTCAACTTAGAAAGGCCACAAGTGTGTGGTAGAGAACTTATAGCCCATTTGAGATTTGTAAGAATGTGGCGCCCATTTTTGAATTCTAATGGAATTTACTACAACCCATTTACAGTTTGTTAGAAGTACATCCTATTTCAACCAGCCGTTCAATACAGAATTCAATAAAATTTCCCACATTTTGATGAGATCCAAAATATTTTTATCCCAAAATTTCAAGTCAGATTAAATACAATTTCAATATAAATTTACATTACGTAAAAATCCAAAGAAACATTGCGCGTGCAACAATTAATGAAATTAAAATTTTCAATATCCAAAAATAATATTTTATTAAGTAATTACGTGTTTGGTGCATTTTTTTAGTTATTGTCCAGTTTTTATAATTATATCCCATTTATTATTTCTTAAAGCCCATTTTCTTGTTATGCCTAATGCATCCCTCCTAGGAAAGATCTGCAGCCCAGCGGGGCGAAGAATAACAACTTGACCTTGCCTGGGTATTCCTAAAAAAAGTATAGCTGGGCTAGCCATTTTCAGCTTGAAAAAAATTAATATCTGGGATGGATATCTGGCCTGGGCTAGACGGGCCACAACCCGCCCAGTTAATACCTTGCTATCTCCTTTCAACAACAACAAAAACATCGCTCAAGCAAAACTCTACAGTGCTCACACCTCAAAAACACAAATACTGCTCAAGCTGCTTGGTCCTAGTTGTCGACCGCTCCTTATGCAATTCTCTCGTTTATTGACTACATAGGTTGACAATGGTGTGGGACCATGATGTCAGGAAACCAGGAGGAAGCAAAAAACTTATAGTTTTATATAATAAGGAGGCACTTGCGTATGTGTGGCTATGGCCCTGGTGGGTCCCCACTGTCATCCACTCAAAGTAAAGTCATCTCCTCATCCTCATGTCCGTTGACCATGTTGACAACGCGAGACGGCGGCGCCATGGTGAGCGCAACAACTCGAAGGACGATGGATAGGGCCTCGCGGGCCCTAGGGATGGTCTGATATGGCGCCCACTGCTCATTCGGGAAGCCAGGATCATAGGGCAACATGTCCACGATGGCATTGTCGTTCGCTTGTTCACCGGTGCTCGTTGAGGAGACGGAGGTTGCAGCATAAGTCCTCCTGCGCTGGTAGCTCTTCCGCCATTAGGCCATCGAAGTGCGGCCGCACCTGCTCTATGGTGAACACGGCATGAACCGGCTTGGACAGTGGTGCCGGATCCTGGGCGGAAGCTATGTCCATCGTCTTATTGTCATCGCTCAGCTCGGCAAGCTCGCTGGTGAGCCAGCATGTCTGGCCGCTGGACCGACCTACTGCCAAGCACGCGTCTGACTGCCCTGGTCCACCCAGACCGCGTCCCTCGCCCACGCGCTTTCCGCCCGAAACGGTCAGCACCGCCCGCCCGTGCAGGCGATTGCTCCGCCTTCAAACAACACAAGTGTCGCCCGTCCCTCCGCTGCTGCCTACATTAATGATACGTAGTTGCCGAGGCGGCTACTCCGGCGCCACACGTTCGTCCCTCCGACGCCCACGATCGCTATATAAACTGCAGCACCGGCCATAGCTGCGGTCATCCGCATCTGTTCAGTTTCTCCTGTCCACACAACTACTGCCCACGATGGCTTCCTTGCGTTCCAGCACTCTTCGAGACGGGCGGACAATGGACCACAAGGAGATGGCAGCCACTGCTGCCGACTGGCTGGCCGGTTGGCAGCTGGAGGACGAAGACGTCCCAATGGAGAACATGGTAGTCGACGATTCGGCGCCAACCCCCTCCTCCGCACCATCCTCGCCGGTGCATTGCACCGTGACCATCAGCGAGGCCCGTGCCCAATACATGAACACGGTGAGGCAGAAGCATGAGGAGCCGTTCCGGGAGGCGCAGGTCGATGCCTCCTACAACCACCATCTCCTCTAGGAGCACCTGGAGGCGGAGGAGGAGATCGCTGCGGAGCGGGCGGAGCATGAGGCACTGCTCAACTCATACCGCTTCGCCCGTGAGGGCCGCCTCGAGCGCTGGCGGTACCGCATGCGGGTGGCCGAGGATGCCGCCTACAAAGAGGGCGATGAAGCAGGAGAGGCGCTATTTGGTGAGATCGAGGATGAGGCAGAGGACAATGCCGGCTCCGACGAGTCCCCGCTCCGCTGGCGTCGACGAGGCCCTGGTCCGCCAAGGCCCCGCGGTGCCAACAACGAGGCAGAGGACATCGCTGGCTCTGCCGAGGCCCCGCCCCGCACACAACGAGGCAAATGACATCATTGGCTCAGCCGAGGCCTCACCCTGCCAGCAACGAGGGGGAGGATTTCCCTCGCTACACCGAGGCACCGCCCACCGACAATGAGACAGAGGACATCGCCGGTTCCACCGAGGCCCTGCCCCACCGACATAGAGGGGAAGGCCCTACTCCGTCGAGGCCCCGCCCCGCTGCCAACGAGGCCACGCCACACAGAAAACGAGGAAGAGTAAAACATGGTAGATCGCCGCCGCTCGGGTCCAAGTAAGGCCAGCGCTGCTACCCTCTGATTGAAGCCATGCTAGGAGGGATGACCATTGACGGCCGATTAGCCTCTTGGCGGCGACGTGGAGTCGGAGAGCTATGTTGAAGAAGGACGCTGCTTCTACTTAACTACTGGTGCAGTTGGCTGACTGACACGTGGGCCCAACAGCCATCTGGGCCACATGTCAGTAATGCAACTGCACCTGCAGTTAAGTCAGTGAAGCTTCTGTTTGGCTCAACCGGACACAGGTGGGTAGCTTCGGTTAATTAATTATACCTACAGCACACCCCTTTTTAGTTGAAGAATATATGAAATGTAATGAAATCCGGCATGTTTATATAAAATCCGACCGTTTATGAATGAGTTTATTTCGATTAGTTCGAATTCTTGTATCACTAGCATTGGATGAACATGCAAAACAATATGTACTAGCATTATTCCTAGGGTGATCACCTCATTTGTAGCAGTTTCACAGGTACTCCCTCCAGTCCGAAGTTTTGTCTGCAGTCAAAGTATCTCTACTTTGACCAATCTTATAGAAAAAAGTATGCACTTTCACAATGTGCGAAGTAAAAAGGAACAGAAGTAGTACAAAGAGTTTGAGCTGCTTTTTAGCGTTCCTGTACATTGCAATCAAACACACATGCCTCGCAATTCATAGAGAACATTCAAAACAATTGATGATTATGCATCTCAGAGATTCACATGTCAGAGCCAATATTTACTTCACAACTAAAGAATAAAGAAAAAATTGATCGACGCTGCTAACAACAAAGGGCGTCCCATTCGAAAATATCAAACGCATGTCTTCTTGCTAACATCAATGAGCAAAATTTGACAAGGTTGTCCCATTCCAAAATATCAAATGCGTACGGTTGTGGAATGGGCAAGGTTTTCCATCAGTTCGGACATTAACATGGCACCTCGTGCTAAATAAACCAGCTGTTCTTTTTATGCAGTTCCACCTAAATCAACCAAATTCGTGTAGCTTGTATGATTTCACCCTTATATGTTGCAACACCTTGAACTTATCGGAACCTCCTTTGTTGTGGTGGAAATGAATGATTCGATGTATTCATGAACATTTTGTGCAGTTCCCATTGAAATCAAGCTGAGCACCCCTGTTTGCACAAATACAAAAAAGTGATTAGTATAAAGCAAACTGTACTATGAATTGATAGTTTAAACAGGCACCTACATGGTCCATGTAGAGCACACTTTTAGAAAATGGAACTCATCGGAAAGAATCGTAGAACAACATTGTACTTGTGCATCACAACAAGAAAATGGAGATTTATCAGTCCTTCTGAGCCGAAGTTAGTTTGGTTTTGTGGGGAGTAATGTAACCACCCTTCAGCTACTCCTTCGGATGAGAAGATAGACAGGGCTTCTTCATCCTGGCATAATCGGAACTAGTCACTTCACGTACTCCATATTCTTCTTCAGAGGAGGATGATCCTGTTGTGCAAAGATAAGAGCACAACTAAATGCTAGCATCCCTGTTTGCTTGAAAAAAAGGAAAGGAAATATTAAAAACATCACAAATGAAGCACTTCTCAAGGACAATACCACTTTTTCATGACAATATCTAAACAGTAGCACAACACTAATAGAGATGACAAAGATCAATCATATGGATGAAATCACTGGGCGAGTACTAACCTTTGTCAGGAGGCTTATGGTGTAGAGCATACAGATGAAGCACTTCTCCGGAACCATCTGTTGCTATCTACTGTGGTGGCCATGCTTACTATATACTCGACGATTAGTTTAATGTTTCCAACATCTTCTTGTGCAGTTCCACTAAAATATATGGTATCTTCAAAGAAGATCCCTGTTTGTACAAGTAGACATAATTACGTATTACGTTAAGAGTGGCATCAAATCAGTGGCAAAACAATTGCTCGTTCCATCCATAGCAATAAATTAAGATGCAAAACTATATCATTACTTGTGTCATCACAGTTCCAGTGCTTCATTACAGCACCGAGAGTTGATTTTTGTTTTTCTACCGCTTGTTCTTCCCCTTCATCACTTGGTTCAATAACAGACAAGCTTCGCCTTCAATGTAAGATTTGGCATGTCAATTAGGGAGCACAAGTATAGCACTAAACACCAACATTAAATTTTTGATGAAAGTGGCAAAATACAGGCTAACAGTTGTGAAATATCCTTCTTACCTCAATTGGATACTACAGTGCACATACAGATTGGAAGTCTTGTCTCCATTTGTGCAGTTCACTAAAATCAAGCAACATTACTGTACAAGTAGCACAACATATGAAAGCACGCTACAGAATCACGTGAAAGAAGGCTATTACTGACCTCTCATGACGCGGAATTCAAACAACTCACAAGAAGAAGATTTGAACCAAGTTTGCAAACACGGATAGGAAGTAAGATCTCCTCTTGTGCAGTTCGACTAAGATCGAGCAATCAAGCAACATTGTCGGTGTGACATTTTGGTTGAACTGCACAAAACACTCTTAAAACAAAAGTGTTTTGTGCAGTGCAACAAAAGGTCACAATGGCAACGAGGTGAAGTAGATAACCCTATTTACACAGAGGTGCAAAGGAAACAACTAGTGGTCAATAACGGTGGATGACACAGAAGCCAACAAAAAGAAGCATCTACCTTATCTAAATGGGAAATAAAGCAACACAGTAGCATTTCTCAAAACGGTGGCATTGATTAATATTAACAGAGAGATTATATTAACAATACAATTCATTAAACATGTAATTTGCTTTTAACTATGGCATTGCATCAATTTTCGAGCGGCATTATTAGAGGGTGTTTGTTGACAGGGACATTTTGGTGTAGGGACTAAAAAAACTCCGTGTCAGTCCCATCTAAACCAAACAGGAGGGACTTTTAGGGACTAAAAGTGTGCATTTTTGGGACTAAAGACAAAAGAGCCCGAGGGAGAGTCTTTTTGGGACTTTTTCCACAGTTGCCCCTGCCACGCATCACACCTTGTCTCTATTAGTTCATTACTAGGGGCAACATGGTCTTTTAGCATGTCATTTAATAACCTCTAGTCCATGTTTAGTCCCTGGAACCAAGCAGGTAGGGACTAGGGAGTTTTTAACCAAACAGGGCCTTAGATTAACAACAGCTAAAGAGTTGCACGGGACAGTGGACGCACCAGCACCATGTGCATCTATCAATGTACTCGGGTGATGCACAGTCTGTTGCAACAAAGAACAAACAACCAAGGAGCATATTTGTTGTGTTGGTCCCAGTTTTGTTATCTTTAGACACCTTTCCCTACGTGAGCACAACAAATCTAGTCCTACTCAAACTATACAGCCTTGTCCCCCAAAACAAAAGATCAGTTCGTTACAGATGTGTGTACTGTGTTTGTCATTGTTTTCCCTTTTCGACCAACATAGGTGCTGGATAGCCAGTTTGTACTAGTACTTTCCCCCCTTCCTTACCTCGTTGAACCACGTCCTAGATTTATGCTATACAACTTTCCCCACTACTTTCCCCCATTCCTTCCTCTTTGAACCACGTCCTAGATTCATGCTATACAACTTTCCCCACTACTTTTCTATTTGATCCAACACCTAGATTCGAGTACAGAAGCGGAAAAATCCCACATGCAGCTAGAGCAATGCATGTGGAATAAGTAAATTATACCTTAAGGTTCTTGGGGTGTGGTTCAGTGGGCGACCGGAGGCTGTTCGGCCCACACTATGTATGGCGGCAAAGAAGAAGGGGTCGGAGGCCCTCCCGCGCCACTGCTGGGTGAAAGTGAACAACTGCGTCGGTAGTGGATTCCCTCCCTCGCCGACGGCGACAGTGTTAAGCCTCCTTCCCTTCCCGGCGAACGGATCCTGCCGGCTCTTTAACCAGCAGTGAGGGGAGAGAGAGGGGCCAACGAAGTCTTGTTTAGATCTGGAGAGGGTGAGAGAGTGTGAAGAGAGCAACTACAAGCGCTGAGGCTCCAGCGTGTATATATATATACGGGAGAGAGAGTGTGAAGAGTGCAAACCCTAGAAAACAACCGCCGAGGCTGCAGCTTATATGTGATGAGGTGATTATACAGTCACTACGAGAACGTATAGCTCCGTATCCATCCATTTTGACAAGACAAATAATCCTCCTGGCATGAATTATGCTCAAGTGAAGTTATCGAACCCGAGACCTCAAGTTTGTTGAGCGAACAGGCTAACTAGCTACACAACCCTCCCGTTATATTCAACGAGAGGAAAATAACCTTTTAGACATTCCTGCATCATGTGACAAGCATGCCGTGTTTTTTTGTGTGGGAGTCATTTGGATTTAAATCATAATCGTGTCATGTGGCTTTGGTGGTAAGACTATCAAAAGTGGTGCAGAAATAATGCAGCCTTAGTCACCTAACCTCGCTCCACGTAGTACGTTGGGTCACACCAGTCAGAGTGTGAAACAAACTAATTAATAAGAAAAATTAAAAGCGCCAGCGTTGTTTCTTACCTCACACATCTCGCTAATGATCGTGAACACTTCCAATTGATCCCTCTGTTTGCTCACGTACTATTTTAACTGAATCCTTATTATAACATGCACACAATTCTGGGCACGTGTATTCGATCTAATGTAGTGTGCCACCGTATCTCGTACTACTCCCTCCGTCTAGGTGTAATAAGTCATGTTAGAAGGTGCAGCGGGACCAAGGTGCAAGTAGTTTGCAAGAGAAGGAGAAACTTGACCGGTCATTCCTCCAATCAAAGCCCTGATTTCTGTCTCGAAACGCAACAACTAATCCAGACAACTAAGAGATGCGGTTTTAGCTACCATGCAATGCCACGTATTAACTCGCATGCAAGCCGACTTTGATTTCTTGACTGGTCAACGCGTAGTTGTGCTCCATGCATTGGGTTTCTGGTGGAGATAACAAGTCAGAGTAAGGAGCGTTTGGTTACATTGCTTAGGATGGTCATAGTGGTGAGTAACTTGGACTGGTAACATGCATGTATTGCTAGTCTATGTTACCACTACGCGAAATTTGCCATCGGAAGCGAGCCGATCTGGCTCTCCTGAGCTAGCAAGGTTTTTCTAGCCCACCCAAGCTAGCAGGCCCACAAAACTTAACATATTTTAACAGTTCCAAATGCTTAACCTTACCCGGTGATACGTCTCCAACGTATCTATAATTTATGAAGCATTCATGCTATTATATTATCTATTTTGGATGTTTACGGGCTTAAATATACACTTTTATATTATTTTTGGGACTAACCTATTAACCGGAGGCCCAGCCCATACTGTTGTTTTCTTGCCTATTTTAGTGTTTCGAAGAAAAGGAATATCAAACGGAGTCCAAACTGAACGAAACCTTCGGGACGTGATTTTTGGAACGAACGTGATCCAGGAGACGTGGAGCTGAAGTCAGGGAAGCTTCGAGCAGGCCACGAGGCAGGGGGCGCGCCCTCCACCCTCGTGGGCCCCTCGTGGCTCCCTTAACCGACTTCTTTCGCCTATATAAGTCCATATACCCTAAAAGCTTCGGTGAGCACAATAGATCGGGAGTTCTGCCGCCGCAAGCCTCTATAGCCACAAAAAACCAATCGGGACCCAGTTCCGGCACCCTGGCGGAGGGGGGGTCCCTCACCGGTGGCCATCTTCATCATCCCGGTGCTCTCCATGACGAGGAGGGAGTAGTTCACCCTCGGGGGTGAGGGCATGTACCAGTAGCTATGTGTTTGATCTTTCTCTCTCGTGTTCTTGATTTGGCACGATCTTGATGTATCGCGAGCTTTTCTATTATAGTTGGATCTTATGATGTTTCTCCCCCTCTACTCTCTTGTAATGGATTGAGTTTTCCCTTTGAAGTTATCTTATCGGATTGAGTCTTTAAGGATTTGAGAACACTTGATGTATGTCTTGCCGTGCTTATCTGTGGTGACAATTGGATATTCACGTGATCTACTTGATGTATGTTTTGGTGATCAACTTGCAAGTTCAATGAACCTATGCATAGGGGTTGGCACACGTTTTCGTCTTGAATCTTCGGTAAAAACTTTGGGGCACTCTTTGAACTACTTTGTGTTGGTTGAATAGATGAATCTAACATTGTGTGATGCATATCATATAATCATGCCCACGGATAATTGAGGTGACATTGGAGTATCGAGGTGACATTAGGGTTTTGGTTGATTTGTATCTTAAGGTGTTATTCTAGTATGAACTCTATGATAGATTGAACGCAAAGAATAGCTTCGTGTTATTTTACTACGGACTCTTGAATAGATCAATCAGAAAGGATAACTTTGAGGTGGTTTTGTACCCTACAATAATCTCTTCATTTGTTCTCCGCTATTAGTGACTTTTGAGTGACTCTTTGTTGCATGTTGAGGGATAGTTATATGATCTAGTTATGTTATTATTGTTGAGAGAACTTGCACTAGTGAAAGTATGAACCTTAGGCCTTATTTCCTACCATTGCAATACCGTTTGTGCTCACTTTTATCATTAGTTACCTTGCTGTTTTTATATCTTCAGATTACAAAAACCTATATCTACCATCCATATTGCACTTGTATCACCATCTCTTCGCCGAACTAGTGCACCTATACAATTCACCATTGTATTGGGTGTGTTGGGGACACAAGAGACTCTTTGTTATTTGGCTGCAGGGTTGCTTGAGAGAGACCATCTTCATCCTACGCCTCCCACGGATTGATAAACCTTAGGTCATCCACTTTAGGTAAAGTTTCTACTGTCCTACAAATCTCTGCACTTGGAGGCCCAACAACGTCTACAAGAATAAGGTTGTGTAGTAGACATCACGCTCTTTTCTGGCGCCGTTGCCGGGGAGGTTAGTGCTGGAAGGTATATCTTTAGATCTTGCAATCGAATCTTTTTGTTTCTTGTTTTATCACTAGTTTAGTCTATAAAAGAAAACTACAAAAAAATGGAATTGAGTTTGCCTCATACTCTTCATATTTTTAATATCTTTCGTGAAAATGATGGAAAGGAAAATTGTGCTCAATTACTAGAAGAAGAATGCATTAAATTGTTTGGTACTAGATCTTTGTATGATGAGCATGACTTCAATGTTGTTAGTATGAATTCCTTGAATATCCATGATGCTAATGATATGCAAAGCCACAATCTTGGGGAAGCTATGTTTGATGAAGATGATATTTTTAGTCTCCCAAGATTTGATATGCAAAGTTGTTATGATAGCATGCCTCTTACCTATGATGATTATATAGATGAAAGTGGGTTTGGAAGAGTGTCAACTTTAGTAAGTAATGATCCCACTATTTCGGAGGATGTTGAATCTTATTATGATGAATATGAAAGTGGATTTGGAAGAGTGTCAACTTTATTTAGTGATGATTCCACTCTCTTGGAAGAGGTTTCAATCAATTATCATGAGAACAAAGTTGCTACTTATGATGATTATTGTGAAGAAACTTATGCTATAAAAAGTAGTGATGATTATATTTATAAAACTTGTCATGATTATGATTACCCTTTTTCTGAAAATTACTCTTTTAATATGGAAACAATTTATAGTATTCGAGTCTCTTATGATACTGTCACTATTCCAAATGAGAAGAATTTTGCTTATGTGGAGAGTAGTAAATTTTCTATGCTTGTAGATCATGAAAAGAATGCTTTAGGTGTTGTTTATATTGTTGAATTCATTCATGATGCTACTGACAATTATTATGAGGGAGGAACATGTGCTTGTAGGAAATGCAATAATGTCAAGTTTCCCCTCTATGTGTCGAAAATCTTGAAGCTATGCTTGTTTTTCCTTCCTATGCTAGTTGATTATTGTTCCCATAAGTTGTTTTCTCAAAACATCCCTATTCATATGAAGAGGGTTAGACTTAAATGTGCTAGTCATATGCTTCATGATGCTCCCGTTATGCCTCAATTCCTATCTTTTACGTGAGCATCATTGTCATCTTCATGCCTAGCTAGAAAGGCATTAAAGAAAATAGATTGTTGGGAGACAACCCAATATTTACCCTTAATGTTTTTGTGTTTCCACATGATTATGCTACTGTAGTAATCATGTTTTATAGCTTTTATTTCAATAAAGTGCCAAGTAAGACCATTAGGATAGCTTACGGTGATAGTTGTGTTGATCCTGCTGAAAATCAGAAACTTTTGCACTCAGTAAATTAGTTTTGATAATTCACAGAAACGTGCTTTTGATCTGATTCTTTTTTATCTGGAATGGTACACAAATTTCTCAGGTTTTCCTAATTTGGTAGAATTTTTGGAGTTACATAAGTATTCGAGAGTTACATATTACTATAGACTGTTCAGTTTTTGACAGATTCTATTTTCTTTGTGTTGTTTGCTTATTTTGAAGAGTCTATGAGTAGTATAGGAGGGTATGAATCATAGAGAAGTTGGAATACATTAGATATTACACCAGTATGAATTTATAATGAGTTCATAACAGTACCTAAGTGGTGATTTATAATGAGTTCATAACGGAGTTTATGAGTTTTCTGTTAAGTTTTGTGTTGTGAAGTTTTCATGTTTTGGGTAAAGATTCGATGGACTATGGAATAAGGAGTGGCAAGAGCCTAAGCTTGGGGATGCCCATGGCACCCCAAGGTAATACTCAAGGATAACCAAGAGCCTAAGCTTGGGGATGCCCCGGATGGCATCCCCTCTTTCGTCTTCGTTCATCTGTAAGTTTACTTGGAGCTATATTTTTATTGACCACATGATATGTGTTTTGCTTGGAGCGTCATTTTCTTTTGTTTTCTTTTGCTTTCTGTTTGAATAAAATACCAAGATGTGAAATTCTCGAATGAGATAGAGTCTTCACATAGTTACATAATTATTTAGCTACGCATTGATCTTCACTTATATCTTTTTGGAGTAGTTTGTCATTTACTCGTGTGCTTCACTTATATCCTATGAGTAAATGGTTGAATGAGTTGAATGTCATAAATCTGAAATTATATATGTTTCATATGCTTACCCCGTTGGGAGTAATGACTTCACATATAAGAATCAGAGTAGTAAATTTATTGAAGGTTAGCAAGCATTGTATTGGTCACTTGAACAATTCATGAAAGTATATTGAAGGAAGAGAAATTTCACATATAAATATACTATCTTAGACATCTTCTATGATTGTGAGACCCATTAATTATTTTCAAACCTGAGCAAATTAGTTGAAGTTAAACAAGGAAGACAATGTAATGAGTTATGCTTGGGTGTATTTGTATAGAAGTTATATTGTTATAGATCCTCCAACATGTGGCGCTTGCTATTTAGAATCCTTTGCTAGCCAAAATATCTGTACTAAGCGGGCATACTGCTTGTGCATCCAAATTCCTTGAACCAAGTTTCTTCCATGAGTGTCCACCATACCTACCTATATGCGGTATTTACCTGTCGTTCCAAGTAAATTTGCATGTGCCAAACTCTAAACCTTCAAATAATAATCTGTTTTGTATGCCTGAATCGCTCATGTAGCGACCATGGGCTGTCAGTATCTTCCATCCTAGGTGGGTTATTCTCACGATGAGTGGACTCCGCTCATCATTCACGAGAAAAATGGCTGATAACTAGGATGCCCAGTTCCATGATCAAAAGATCAAAATCAAATCAAAAATAATTGCATACAAAACTTCCCCCAGGATTGATGTTAGTTGGAGGCACCCGTTGTTTCGGGCAAGCCATGGATTGATGATTGTTGGTGGAGGGGGAGTAAAAACTTTACCATTCTGTTTGAGAACCGCCTATAATGTATGTAGTATAAAAGATATTGGGAACTCTTGGTTGTTATGTTGACAATGAAACCATAACTCTCAAAATTATTTTCATCTCTATTTCAAAATCAAGCTCTGGCACCTCTGCAAATCCCTGCTTCCCTCTGCGAAGGGCCTATCTTTTACTTTTATGCAAGAGTCAGTAGTATTCCTTCTCATTCCTACCTACTCTTTAGTTGGCAAGCATCGTGTGTTGGGGAAAGATCTAAGCATATATGGACATGCAAATATATTTGATCATGAATTATTATTGTTGACAATTATCTATATGATAAGTGAGTTGGGAGGCGAAACACTAAGCCCCTATCTTTCTCTGTGTTTGATGGATGCTATTTGTTCTAAGAATATACTTTGAGTGGTAGCAATCATGCAAGACTATATGATAGTTGAGTATGTCGAGTTTGCTAAATCAAAGCTCTAACATAGACCCTTCCAGAAAATAAGATGAATTGTAATTGTTTGATGACTGAGAATGAAGTTTGCTAGTTTTCAAGAAAGTTTATGGTCTATGCTTTAAAATGTGAATAGCTTGTTACTTGATCTTGAGTAGTTTTGTGAGATGAAGTACTGTTATGACATATAGTCATGCTAGAAAAGGTGATTGAAATTATCATTCATCAAACTTGTGCACCTGGTAGCATTCACACTTCATAAATTCTTTCTTTTATCATTTACCTACTCGAGGACGAGCAGGAATTAAGCTTGGGGATGCAAATACGTATCCAACGTATCTATAATTTATGAAGCATTCATGCTATTATATTATCTGTTTTCGATGTTTACAGGCTTTATTATACACTTTAATATTATTTTTGGGACTGACCTATTAACCGGAGGCCCAGCCAATATTGTTGCTTTCTTGCCTATTTCAGTGTTTCGAAGAAAAGGAATATCAAACAGAGTCCAAACGGAATGAAACCTTCGGGAGCGTGATTTTTGGAACGAACGTGATCCAGGAGACGTGGAGATGAAGTCAGGGAAGCTTGGAGGAGGCCACGAGGCAGGGGGCGCGCCCACCCCCTGGGTGCGCCCTCCACCCTCGTAGGCCCCTCGTGGCTCCCTGACCGACTTCTTTCGCCTATATAAGTCCATATACCTTAAACCTTCGGGGAGCACAATACATCGGGAACTTCGCCGCTGCAAGCCTCTGTAGCCACCAAAAACCAATCGGGACCCTGTTCCGGCACCCTGCCGGAGGGGGGGATCCCTCACCGGTGGCCATCTTCATCATCCTGACGCTCTCCATGACGAGGAGGGAGTAGTTTAGCCTCGGGGCTGAGGGTATGTACCAGTAGGTATGTGTTTGATCTCTCTCTCTCTCTCTCATGTTCTTGATTTGGCACGATCTTGATGTGTCGCGAGCTTTGCTATTATAGTTGGATCTTATGATGTTTCTCCCCCTCTAATCTCTTGTAATGGATTGAGTTTTCCCTTTGAAGTTATCTTATCGGATTGAGTCTTTAAGGATTTGCGAACACTTGATGTATGTCTTGCCGTGCTTATCTGTGGTGACAATGGGATATTAACGTGATCTACTTGATGTATGTTTTGGTGATCAACTTGCGGGCTCAATGAACCTATGCATAGTGGTTGGCACACGTTTTCGTCTTGACTCTCCGGTAGAAACTTTGGGGAACTCTTTGATGTACTTTGTGTTGGTTGAATAAATGAATCTGAGATTGTGTGATGCATATCGTATAATCATTCCCACAGATACTTGAGGTGACATTGGAGTATCTAGGTGACATTAGGGTTTTGGTTGATTTGTGTCTTTAGGTGTTATTCTAGTACGAACTCTATGATAGATGGAACGGAAAGAATAGCTTCGTGTTATTTAATACGGACTCTTGAATAGATTGATCAGAAAGGATAACTTTGAGGTGGTTTTGTACCCTATAATAATCTCTTCATTTGTTCTCCGCTATTAGTGACATTGGAGTGACTTTTTGTTGCAAGTTGAGGGATAGTTATATGATCTAGTTATGTTATTATTGTTGAGAGAACTTGCACTAGTGAAAGTATGAACCTTAGGCCTTATTTCCTACCATTGCAATACCGTTTGTGCTCACTTTTATCATTAGTTACCTTGCTGTTTTTATATTTTCAGATTACAAAAACCTATATCTACCATCCATATTGCACTTGTGTCACCATCTCATTGCCGAACTAGTGCACCTATACAATTTACCATTGTATTGGGTGTGTTGGGGACACAAGAGACTCTTTGTTATTTGGTTGCAGGGTTGCTTGAGAGAGACAATCTTCATCCTACGCCTCCCACGGATTGATAAACCTTAGGTCATCCACTTGAGGGAAATTTTCTACTGTCCTACAAACCTCTGCACTTGGAGGCCCAACAACATCTACAAGAAGGTTGTGTAGTAGACATCGCCCGGCTATCCTATAAGCTGTTCTTGCTAAGGATCCAAACGCTCCCTAAGAAACAACGCTCGCTAGCAACGAGGCCAGGAGGGCATTGAGAGGCAAAGTTAATGGAGGACACCTAAACATTTTGGGAATACCTGATTTCCGTAAAATGGCTTAACACCTAGACGGAGGGAGTACTACTCCTCAGTCCAGGTTTGATGGAATATTCGTCACCTCTTCTCTCCTTGTACATACTCCATTTGTATCTCACTTCCTGTGGCTTCGCACTCGCACGATTTTCCTATTCTATGAAACTGTGTGTGTGTGTGTGTGTGTTTAACATCATGTTTGTGTTAGAGAGGGAGACAGATCGACCTACTCCTACGTAGAGATGGTGTGTAGTGTATGATATTAGCCACGAGAGTCGGTGCATCCTCTCATTTCTGGGCATCCGATAGGGACATGCGAACAGCTGCCATGCCCGCTCCTGACTAGCCTAGCCCACCCAAAGCCCTTACATCACCCGCGCGCGCTTCCCACCCGAAAATATCAGCGCCGCTCCAAAGAATCGGTGCCACATTCAAGCCTGGGAAGAGCGGAAGCGACCTCTCACTGGCGCCTGCATTGAAGGGAGAAGCGGATTCAAGAGTAATGGTTGCTTCGTCCGTCCAACTTACTGTTGGGTCTATGTGATTTGACGGCTCATTGGTCATTATTACTGAGGTGGTAGGACTATTGGATGTCCCACACTTTCGGCGAAAGGAGGTACTACTAGATTACAATTTTCTCCATTCTTACAGCGGAGGTGTGCAAGAGCAGTGAAAACAAACATGCTTAGTGATTACATGGCCCACCTCACACTATCACCATATTTTCTGGACACCGTGCGACACCTAACTCTTTACATAGTACTCCCTCCATTCCTAAATATAAGTATTTGTAGAGATTCCACTAGGTGGACTACATACGGAACAAAATGAATGAATCTACACTTAAAATGCATCTATATACATCCGTATGTGGTGCATGGTGAAATCTCTACAAAGACTTATATTTAGGAACAAAGGAAGTACTAGTACAGTACGTACTACAAGTTATCAGCAAGATAAATTTGTACAATGCTATGGAGCCTCCAGCTTCTGTTACATGTATCTTGCGTCCAAGGTTGCCCGTTGCAACATTTCATCAAATACAAAGGAGACTAACATGAATGCTATTGCATCTCAATGATTGATAGATCATAGCAAATATGTACTCCCTCTGTTCCAAAATAAGTGTCTCAACTTTATGCAAACTTTAGTACAAAGTTGTACTACTACTAAAGTTGACACTTATTTTGGAACAGAGACAACTAAAGAAAAAAACGATCCATGCAGTCCCTAGCCCTTGAAGCGTAAACCCTAACCAGGCTTTAATTTGCTGGCAATGTTCGAGCTTCCCAATAAATGAAGTTTGCAAGCATTTAACCATCGGATCATTTTGTGCAATTTCACCAAAATCGAGATGAGCATCCATGTGGAAAAGAAATTGAAGAACCATGATTAGAATAAGATTACTGGGACTAGTTGATGAGACATAAACTCATCACAAATACATTATGTAGAGCCAGTAGAGGTATGTGCGGGGCAAAGAAGTAGAGAAATATCCACATGGAGTGATGTGGGCAACTGGAGCAGTGGTGCCAGCAGGCTTTAAAGGGAGTTGCACCTGAGGGATGTCGGGACGTAGCTCAACCTTGAGGAGGGCAGCGGGAGGCGGCAACTTCCCATGTCACGGCAGTGAGCAAGGAATGAATGCAACCTCACCGGCTTTGTGAGAGAGAACGGCGGGGAGCCCTGATCGGAACGTGCCGACAGTGGGTTTTCGCGGTCGTCGACGTCGACCGCATCTACACTAAGCATCCACCCCTTCCCCCGGCGGACGTGATCAGCCGGGATGTTAGAGATGTGGGCACAATTGTTTTGTGTGGGAGAGTGTGAAGAGAGAAACCCCAACAAGCAACCGTGTAGACTGGCCTGTCCTGACTATGTATATTGTGGAGCGGTTTCCTTTTCTCTCCATATGAACCTATTATATTGCGTACGTGCCACTAGAGAAAAAACCTTTGTTTATAAATGATGCGGCACCTACTACATGTTCTCCTATAAACCTTGCACTTGGCATTTCTAAAACATTCACCATGCGATTGGCTCTTCGCCTATTCGGGAAGTCGAGCAATAATGGTACTGCAATATATATCGTTCTAGCTATATGAGACAGAATGAATTGCTGCACGTCCACCACATGGGTGAGGGTCGAGGAGCGAGGGAGAGTGTGTACTATTATGTCCGTTTTTGGGGGTGTTTGTTTCTAGGGACTTTTTAGTGTAGGGACTAGAAAAAGTCCCTCTTAGTGACTTTTTAACCAAATAGGAGGGACTACTAGGGACTAAAAGTTGCTTTTTGGGACTAAATGAAGAAGACACTCAAGGAGAGTTTTTGGGACTTTTTGGGCCTTTTCCAACAATGCCCCTCCCTGCACCCATTGCCCCGCCGCCCCATGGTGTTGTTTGGTTGTTATTTTTCTATATAATAGGGGTAACATGGTCATTCAATAACCTCTAGGGAGGGACTAGGGACTTTTTAGCCCTAAAAACAAACAGGGAGGGACTTTTAAAGAGTAGGGACTTTTTTGCTAGGACAAGAAAAAGTCCAAGGACTTATGAACCAAATAGGGCCTCAATATGGACTACATACGGAGCAAAATGAGTGAATCTACGCTCTAAAATACGTCTATATACATCAGTGTTTGGAGTATGTACTAGTAGTTCATATTGAAATCTACTAAAGGACATATATATTCCAAACAATATGATAATCTCTCTAACCAAGGTAGGGACAAGTAGTAGACGGAGGGAGTAGTAAAATTTTCTCCTCGTCCTGCGAGCCACCGCGCACGTGGGCGAGTGAGAGGGCGTAAGGCGTACAGTACTAGGAGTAATAGTAAGCAAGCTTCACCTCATCCTGCGAGCCACCGCGCCCGTGGGTGGGGGAGACGGCATACTAAGCAAGCTTCCCCTTGTTCTGCGAGTTGACAGGACAAATCAAAAGTACTCCACTGTATAGAGCCTTGCCTCTAAGGTAGGCCCCACATGGTTTGCCTCTTTTTTAACATAACACGTCAAGTCGCAATTTTTTTGTTCACCCGTGATGATTCTCCCTCCATCAAGTGGACAACCAGTGCACGTGTCAAATTACCACGTGGGCTACCTTTTCATACAGAAATGATCTCCACCATGTAACCGCGCGGGTGTGGTTGGGAAAGAGACGGGAGTACGTGCGCCATGCGTGCACCTCTTCTCTTCGTGCACGTCCCCCACCTACGTGGGTGTGTGGGAGAGAGATACAAACCTAGACAGATGGCGTGTGTGTTCATGAGTGTTTTTTGTTTTGGGGGGGGGGGTTGATTTCGTGAATGTATTTGTGGGAATATGGGTCGATGACATCTCAAACAAACTTTTGCATGCAATGTGTGTGAAATGGAGGCCTATCCATACCATATATAGAGGGTCGGGCGATCCACGAGAAGAGAGGGAGGGGTCACAGATATCGATAGAGTCGAAGAGAGGATCAAGTGGGTGGGTGGGTGCGAGATCGATGAAGAGAGCCATCGAAATTGTGTGTGTGTGTGTGCAAGTCAAAGATAAAGGTCGACTGACCTACCGGAATGTCAGAGGGCACAGGTCAAGTTTGTCTGTGGCAGGGAGACATGACTAGAGCGCTTGATGTATTGGTGTGTGTGGGGAGAGGGGGTGGGGGAGGGGTAGGCACAGGCCTAACTATAGATGTAGAACGACTCGTATATGTGTTGAGAGGGAGAGACCCAGCTAGGTCTTGAGGGAGATTGGTCGACATCCATACATAACTGAAGGATGGGAAATAGGATGGGACAGAGTGAGAGAGGAGAGAGAGAGGGATGGATAGGGGTAGAGTGCGAGATGGGTGATGGAGTTGCTTCTCGAAGATGGTGGGAGAGGCCTACTAGACAAGCTGAGTGTGGAACTGCAATATTATCAATAAGAGTGGAGATGTGTTTCTGTGTGTGATAGATCTGTCGGGACGCATCCATGGATGATGAAGGGGAATCATGTGTTTGGTAAGCAAACCTAACTATGTCGGTAGATCAATTGTTGTTTGTCGGAGGAAGGGAGAGACATAACTAATGAGGTAGATTGATCGACGCGTGGGGAAAAATGAGTTATAAGGACCTAGCTAGCTATATGTATAGCGGGAGATCAGTCGGTGTACGTCCATTTGTTAGAGGCAGATAAGGACCAGCGAGACGGATAGACAGAGAGAATGGAGCTAGGAGGTGGTGCGAGAGGCCCAACTACTAGCTAGATAGGGGGAGGAGTGTGCGTTTGTGAGATCGATGAAAAGAGGGGCGAGAGTTTACACGTGTGTGGGACCGTATGGGAGACACTAGGCAAGGACACATAAAGGAGGATATTCAAGGTGCGTGTGTATGTTGTAGGCAGACATCACTGGAGAGGGTTATCCATCGGTGTGTGCCGGAAAGGAGTTGTAGAGACTGTGGGAGAGCGACCTAAAAACATGAATGTGTGCGATGGATAGAATGCTGAGGTAGGGGGAGGGAGAGGAGGGTATGTGCATGCACAAGAGAAAGTTAGTGGTAGCTACAAAGGTTAGAGGATTGTGTGGGTGTTAGAGACTAACAAATATCATAATTTGATATGAAAGTGGATTCATATATTTGAATAGGATATCATAGTGTTATAAACATATGCATGCATGAATATAGCGGTGATACGCATGTTGTGGGTTTGCACATGTTATACCATAATGTGATAATGCATGGCATTTGCAACTCACAGCTAAATGTCGACCAATCTAAACCATAGTATACATCAAACAATCTCACATTTTATTTGAATTTGTGATAATGTGTGGCGTTTGCAGCTTACAACTAAATATCGAACAATCTGAACAATACTATATATCAAAGATTCTCATATTTTATTTGAATTTGTGGTAATGTGTGGTGTTTGTAACTCACATCTAAGTACTTGTAGGCGTAGGGGGCGGGGTGTAGGTGTCAAAACCAGCGGATCTTGGGTAGGGGGTCCTGAACTGTGCGTCTAAGGCTAATGGTAAAAGGAGGCAGGGGACACGATATTTTACCCAGGTTCAGGCCCTCTCGATGGAGGTAATACCCTACTTCCTGCTTGATTGATCTTGATGATATGAGTGTTACAAGAGTTGATCTACCACGAGATCGTAGGGGTTAAACCTTAGAAGCTAACCTATGATTATGATTGTTCTTGTCCTACGGACTAAACCCTCCGGTTTATATAGACACCGGAGGGGGCTAGGGTTACACAGAGTCGGTTACAGAGAAGGAGATCTACATATCCGAATTGCCAAGCTTGCCTTCCACGCAAAGGAGAGTCCCATCCGAACACGGGACGAAGTCTTCAATGTTGTATCTTCATAGTCCAACTGTCCGGCCAAAGTATATAGTCCGGCTGTCCGAGGACCCCTTAGTCCAGGACTCCCTCAGTAGCCCCTGAACCAAGCTTCAATGACGATGAGTCTAGAGAACAGATTGTCTTCGGCATTGCAAGGCGGGTTCTTCTCCAAATCCTCCAGAGTATTGTTGTAACGAGCAGTGTCCGGCTCCTCATCAATGTCGCGCTCCTCGGCTTTTGTTCTTCAATAATGCCGTCTCCACTGTAACGCCCCGGATGTATCTTTCCATATTTGTAACTCCAACTCTTGCCATTTTCGGCTATGTGTCATGATATTCCCTCCGTGGTGGGGTTTTGTCTTTCGTTTTGCATTTTGTTCATGTCATGCATCTCATATCATGTCATCATGTGCATCTCATTTGCATACGTGTTCGTCTCATGCATCCGAGCATTTTCCGCGTTGTCTGTTTTGCAATCTGACACTCCCACGTGCACCCTCCGCACCCCTCTTGTTTCTTTCCGTTTACGGGTGTTAAACTTTCTCGGATTGGCCCGAGGTTTGCCAAGCGGCCTTGGTATAGCACCGGTACACCGCCTGTCAAGTTTCGTGCCATTTGGAGGTCGTTTGATACTCCAACGGTTAACCGGGTACCCGCAAAGGCCTCTTTTGGGTTCCAGCCCAACACCCCTCCAAAACAGCCCAATAACCCATCTAAGTCACTTCCATGCTCTCGGTCGTTCCATCACGATCGTGTGGGCGAAAACCTCTCCTCCATTGGAGTCTCCTAGCTCCCTCTACCTATAATTGTGACCCTCACCGAATTCCCGCAGTCCAAAACCCTAGCCCCGCTCCTCTCTCCGTGCCGGACACGTCTGGACAGCGCCAGACGCATCTGCCGCCGCGCCCTCAACCAACCAGAGGCCGCCATGTGGCCTGCTCCGCCGCCCACCGCCGCCGGCCCGCTCGGCCGCTTCCGGCCCCCGCGGGCCCAGCCGCCGCCCTCCCGCGCCTCCCCGCGCATTATCGCCGGTAGGGAGACGCCGCATCCCCGCCGCCGACCGCTCCAGCTCGCCGAGCCGCCGCCGGCCCCCGCGCCCCGCGACCGCCCTGGCCGCCGCCTCCCGCGTCCAGCCCTAAACATTGCTTCCTGATGCTGTTTCTGCCATGTTCACAAACATGTATTCTCGCTGGTGCTATGCTTATCTTGTCATGCAATGACTTGTGGTGAGCGAATCGAGCTCGCAAAGATGCCTTCATAATTCTGTTAATGCGATGCTCTGTTTGCTGAATCTGTTAACGGAACTTGCTATGTTTACATGGGTGCCATCATATCTTCTGGTACTTTTTGGCTCATGGACATTAAGGGACTTTTGTTCTATGCATTTATTAGTATCATGACATGCCTTAAATTTCTATGATATGGTCCTGTAGCATGATGTTTGCTTGCCCTAAACATTGCTTCCTGATGCTGTTTCTGCCATGTTCAGTATTTTCACCAAGTCTGTGGTGCTGTTATCTTTTGCACTTATGCCATGCTTGTTTGAACCTGCTATTGTGTGATCTAGCCGTAGCCCAGTGTTCATCTGTTGTCAAGCATCCCTCGTACTTCACTGCCATCTTCTTTGTTGCTATGTTGGAGTAGAGTAGCTTAGTTTCTTGTTGCGTGCTAAGTAGCATCGTGCTGTTAGTCGCAGAATTGTGCTTTCCTTGTTTTGCTTGCCATTTGCAAACCGTACATCCGATTCCGGTGATCTTTATATCGATTTCAACCGAAATCATCTCATCTTTCCAGCGGCATACTTGGTTTGCCAAGTTGATGCTTTGTTAATAATTTTCCTTCCGGAGCACGCATATGCATTGCATATCACATCTTGCATATCATGCCATGTATTGCATCATGTTGCTTGTCCATTGCACCGTGGTTGATTGTGATTCCATTGCTTGTGTTCTTGCTTTGGGTAGAGCCGGGAGACGAGTACGTGTGCCAGGAACCTGTTGTGTACGCTAACAAGGATCAAGCTCTCGACAACTCTGAGAACCTTGCAGGCAAGATGACCATACCCTCGATATCACTTCTATCTTTGCTTTGCTAGTTGATCGCTCTATCGCTATGGTTTCTCTACCTACCATTTGTTTATCATGCCTCCCATATTGCCATGTCAAGCTTCTAACCATCCTTTCCTAGCAAACCGTTGTTTGGCTATGTCACCGCTTTGTTCATCCCCTCTTATAACATTGCTAGTTGCAGGTGAAGATGAAGTTTGTTCCTTGTTGGAACATGGATATTTTGGGATATCACAATATCTCTTGTTTAATTAATGCACCTATATACTTGGTAAAGGGTGGAAGGCTCGGCCTTATGCCTGGTGTTTTGTTCCACTTTTGTCGCCCTAGTTTAAGTCATACCGGTCTTATGTTCCTTGATTTTGCGTTCCTTACGCGGTTGGGTGATTTATGGGACCCCCTTGACAGTTCGCTTTGGATAAAACTCCTCCATAGGGCCCAACCTTGGTTTTACCATTTGCCACCTAAGCCTTTTTCCCTTGGGTTTTCGCGAGCCCGAGGGTCATCTTTATTTTAGCCCCCCCGGGCCAGTGCTCCTTCGAGTGTTGGTCCGAACTGAGCTGCCTGCGGTGCCACCTTGGGGAAACTTGAGGGCTGGTTTTACTCGTAGGTAGTCTCATCCGGTGTTGCCCTGAGAACGAGATATGTGTAGCTCCTATCGGGATTTGTCGGCACATCGGGCGGCATTGCTGGTCTTGTTTTACCATTGTCGAAATGTCTTGTAAACCAGGATTCCGAGACTGATCGGGCCTTCCTGGGAGAAGGAATATCCTTCGTTGACCGTGAGAGCTTGTGATCGGCTAAGTTGGGACACCCCTGCAGGGTATTATCTTTCAAAAGTCGTGCCCACGGTTATGTGGCAGACGGGAATTTGTTAATATCCGGTTGTAGAGAACTTGACACTTGACATAATTAATATGCATCAACCGCGTGTGTAGCCGTGATGGTCCCTTCTCGGCGGAGTCCGGGAAGTGAACACGGTTTGAGTTATGTATGAATGTAAGTAGTTTCAGGATCACTTCTTGATCACTTCTAGCTTCTCGACCGATGTGTTGCATCTCTTCTCGCACTCACTTGTGTATGTTAGCCACCATATATGCTTAGTGCTTGCTGCAGCTCCACCACCTTACCCTTTCCTACCCATGAGCTTAAATAGTCTTGATCTCGCGGGTGTGAGATTGCTGAGTCCTCGTGATTCACAGATTCTACCAAAACAGATGCAGGTGCCGAGGATATCAGTGCAAGTGGCGCAACCGAGCTCAAGTGCGAGTTTGACGAGGACCTTGGTCGTTACTATGTTTCGTTTCTTGATGATCAGTAGTGGAGCCCAGTTGGGACGATCGGGGATCCAGCATTTGGGGTTATCTTCTTTCCTTTTGGATTTGACCGTAGTCGGTCTATGAGTGTATTTTGAATGATGTATGAACTTATTTATCTATTGTGTGAAGTGGCGATTGTAAGCCAACTCTCTTTATCCCATTCTTGTTCATTACATGGGATTGTGTGTAGATGACCCTTCTTGCGACAAAACCTACAATGCGATTATGCCTCTAAGTCGTGCCTCGACACGTGAGAGATAGAGCCACATCGTGGGCGTTACAAGTTGGTAATCAGAGCCATCCCCAACTTAGGAGCCCCCCTGCTTGATCGAATCACTGGCGTTGTTGAGTCTAGAACAAAAATGTTTTGAGTCTTAGGATTATATATATCGGAGAGTAGGATTCTTTTTACTCCTCAGTCCCTTCGTCACTCTGGTGAGGTCCCTGACATAGATGTTTTGCCTTTCCTGTCCTCAAATGTAACTAAAAAAATTTAGGATCACGCGGGTATCTTGGAATCATTCAGATGGTTTTGTGCCGAGAACATTGTTCTTGGTGCCTCCTGACATTTAGGAGTTCTGGCAGTGTCCCAGAGAGTTGAGCTCCGAGGTGTTGTCGTCACAATTTTATCATTGTAGTTCTGGAATACCTGAGTTTTGTCGACATAGAAAATCCCTTTTATGCAGTTGTTGGTGAGATAACCTCGACGTCACCCAGTACTGGGGAGTTCGGGAGTATTGCCATAACTCGTATAATGGATTCTTTTCGAAGGTTGAGGTACACGATTTCCAAAGGTTTCTTTGTTATGTGTTGACGGATGGATACAGTTGGATGTAGGGATTGTTAGTTTGGGTGAGATATATTTCTTCCCCTGTATCCCCAATACCTGATTGCATAACCAGAAAGTTTTGGGAGTTTATAGGTGGGATTCAATTAGCTCTTAGCATTTCTTCCCGCAGATATTTCGTTTGTGATTGTGTAATCCTTACCACTTATTTGTTCCAGTTGTACCTTGTTATTTCATTCATCAACCCCTTATCAAGTGGCTTCTCACCTTAATGGACATGTGGTGTTAGCTTTGGAATTCATTCGTTCATCCTTGTTCAAATGTTTATTGTGAAGACTATATGTTGCAATTTCTATCCATTGATTCAACTTGTCTATCTGTCTATCAAGATGCTAACGGATGTCACCCTCTTCAGGATGGCTCCGCCAACGCGTCGGAATTCGGATCACAATGATGGGAGTCAGGCGAACCCTCCACCTCCACCTCCGCCTCCGAAGGCATGGCAAGCTTTGATGGAAGCCACAAACGCCAATGCTCAGATGATGATTTAGCTCCTGCAGGAGCGCAACCAAGGCCAAGGCAACCAAGGGGATCAAGGTCAAGGGCAGTTCAATCATCAGCCTCAGTTTCATACCCTCAACCAGTTCCTTGCAAATTAGCCGAAGTCTTTCAGCTACTGTACCGAGGCCACAGACGCCGATGATTGGCTCATGGATATCAACAAGCATTTTGAATGTAGCAATGTCAGGCCTGAGGACTACGTCAAGTTTGCTTCTTTTCAGCTCAAGGACCAAGCAGCTCATTGGTTCCAGCAATACAAAGATTCCATAGGAGGTAGAGTGATTACTTGGACTGACTTCTGTCGGGACTTTAAAGCTCACCACATCCCTACTAGTGTTGTTGAGAGCAAACGTGAGGAGTTCCGCAATCTCAAGCAAGGCAGCATGTCTGTGTACGAATACAACAAGCAGTTTCAGAAACTTGCTCGCTTCGCTAAACAAGACGTTCCTGATGAGAAGAGTATGATTTATTAATTCAGAGGTGGCCTCAGAGAGGATCTATAGTTAGCTCTCGTTCTTGTTGAGCCTACTCAGTTCGATCAATTCTACATTATGGCCCTCAAGCAAGAAGATGCTCAGCTCAAGTGTGAGGCTTCTAAGAAGAGAATCAGGGATGCAGTTCAGTCTTCTTCTTCCTCACAAGTGGCAGCTAAGCAGCAGAAGTTCTACCTTCCTCCTCCTCCGTTTCGTCAGCCTTACCAGCAGAAGAACTCAGGTGGTCGTGGATCTTCCCACCCACCCAACCCAGGCTATCAGAACAAGTGTCATTCTCAAGCTCGAAGGTCAAATGCTCCTTATCATCGTCCGCTCTCAGAGGTGACTTGCAACAAGTGCCAATAGAAAGGTCACTACGCGAACAAGTGCTTAAACCAAAGGCGCCTTCCACCTCCTCCTCCTGTGAGATCTTCAAGCAATGCAGTGGTCAAGCATAATCCAAAGTGTGCAAAGGTGAACATGATGAATGCAGCTCAAGCGGAGGAATCTTCAGAAGTGATAATGGGTAATCTTCCAGTTAATGATATTCCTGTAAAAGTCTTATTTGATACCGGTGCATCGCATTCTTTCATGTCATATCCTTTTGCATCGAAGAACAATTTTGACACAGAGGAATTACCTAAAGAAATGCAAGTTATTTCTCCGGCTAAGTGTTTGAGCTCTAGCATGATGGTACCGATTGTCAGTATCAAGATGGGCTAATATAAATTTTTGGCTAAACCAATTGTTCTTGGTGGCTCGGATATCGATCTAATTCTCGGGATGGACTGGCTTTCTAAGCACAAAGCTCAACTTGATTGTGCTGCCAGAGAAATTCAATTGACACACTCTTCTGAGGATGTTATCATCTATGCCGCTCGTGATGAAACCATTTGGTTCTTTTCTCTCAATGAGAAGGGCGAGCTAGACGCAATCTGTGAGATTCCAGTCGTTTGTGAGTACCAAGATGTCTTTCCAGAAGAGCTTCCGTGTATGCCTCCGCACCGGCCAGTCGAGTTCGTTATAATCTTGAGCCCAGCACTGAAACCGTTTCCAAGCGTCCATACAAGCTTGGACCTAAAGAGCTGAAGGAAATGAAGAAACAGCTCGATGAACAAGAGCGTCTGGGTTTGATCAGACCGACTTCATCTCCATGGGGTTGTGGAGTTCATTTTGTCCAGAAGAAGGATGGCATGGACCGACTTTGTGTTGATTACCGTCCATTGAACAAGAAGACAATCAAGAACAAGTATCCAATTCCCAACATCAATGAGCTATTAGAGCAACTCAAAGGAGCTAAAGTTTTCTCCAAGGTTGACCTTCGTATGGGTTATCATCAGATTCGCATTCGTGAACAAGATATTCCAAAGACAGCATTCAGAACAAGCTATGGTTCTTATGAATATACTGTCATGTCTTTCGGCCTTGTCAATGCTCCTCCAACATTCTTTTGAATGATGAACTTCATGTTCAACCCCTACACCAATGAATTCGTTCTGGTGTATCTCGATGATATATTGGTCTTCTCCAAGAATAAGAAGGATCATGCCAAACATTTGCAATTGGTGATCGACAAGCTTAGAGAGCATCAATTCTATGTGAAGTTTTCCAAATGTGAGCTCTGGCTTGATGGAGTTCTTTACCTTGGTCATATCATCTCCGCCAAGGGCATTGCTGTTAATCCCGAGAAGGTGTCTGCAATTGTGAATTCGGAACCTCCTCAGAATGTCAAGCAGCTCCGCAGTTTTCTTGGTCTTGCAAGCAATTGCTGGAGATTCATTGAGAATTTCTCTAAGATTGCAAAGCCTCTTTCCAACCTCCACCAGAAGCATGTCAAGTATGTCTGTTCGCTTGAGTGTGACATTTCTTTCAACACCCTCAAAGAGAAGCTAGTCACAGCTCCTATCTTGACTCCTCCTGATGATTCCAACCCATTCGAAGTTTTCTGTGGTGCCTCCTTGCAAGGTCTCGGTGCTGTGTTAATGCAAGAGAAGAAAGTTGTGGCCTATATCTCTCGCCAGTTGAAGCCCAGCAAAAAGAAATACCCCACTCACGATCTTGAGTTGGCGGCAGTTGTCCATGCATTAATAACTCCAACTCTTGCCATTTTCGGCTATGCGTTATGATATTCCCTCTGTGTTGGGGTTTTGTCTTTCGTTTTATATTTTGTTCATGTCATGCATCTCATATCATGTAATCATGTGCATCTCATTTGCATACGTGTTCGTCTCATGCACCCGAGCATTTTCCCCGTTGTCTGTTTTGCAATCCGACACTCCCACGTGCACCCGGCGCACCCCTCTTGTCTCTTTTCGTGTGCGGGTGTTAAACTTTCTCGGAATGGACCGAGGTTTGCCAAGCGGCCTTGGTATAGCACCGGTAGACCGCCTGTCAAGTTTCGTGCCATTTGGAGGTCGTTTGATACTCCAACGGTTAACCGGGTATCCGCAAAGGCCTCTTTTGGGTTGCAGCCCAACACCCCTGCAAAACAGACCAATAACCCATTTCAGTCAGTTCCATGCTCTCGGTCGTACGATCACAATCGTGTGGGCGAAAACCGCTCCTCAATTGGAGTCTCCTAGCTCCCTATACCTATAAATATGTGACCCTCCCCGAATTCCCGCAGTCCAAAATCCTACCCCCGCTCCTCTCTCCGCGCCGGACACGTCCGGATGGCACCGGACGCATCCGCCACCGCGCCCGCAGCCAACCAAAGGTCGCCACGTGGCCTGCTCCGCCGCCCACCGCCGCCGGCCCACTCGGCCCCCTCCCAGTCCCCGCTGGCCCCGCCGCCGCTGCCTCCTCCGCGCTCGTGCCGCCGCCGCCTCTTCCGCCTCCACGCGCGTTCGCGCCGCCCGGGAGCCGCCGCATCCCCGCCACCGACCGCTCCAGCTCGCCGCGGCGCCGCTGCCTCCCGCGCCCCGCGACCGCACCGGCCGCCGCCTCCGCCGTCCCGCGGTCGCCAAGCTCTGCCGCGGCCGGATCCAGACGCCGACGACCTTCCCCGCGCCTCCCGCACCAACTCCGGCGAGCTCCGGCCGCCTCAACGTCCGCGCCGTGACAAGCCCTAGTTCTAGATCGGGACAAGGTTGACCCTGGTTTTCTTCCAAGTCTTTCTTTGTAGTTATTTTTGTGCCATGTTCATCACATCATAACTCATCATCCGTAGCTCTGTTTCGTGCGTGCGATATATCAAAATGTTCACCATGAGATGCTCTTCATTTTGTTCCGTTGTGTCATGTCCGTTTGAGCTCATCTTAATGCCTAAATCATCATTGCAAGCGTGCTATATGATGTTTACTGCTGTCTGTTAACAGAACTTGATGTTTTGTCATTTTTGTTGCATTTGATGTGTGCATCCTATGAGCATGAGCTCTACATGTGTTTTGAACTATGCCATGCCTTATTTACAGAGGTGCTTGCCATGTATTTTTTGTGATTTATGTGGTGACTAGAACAAGCATGCAAACTAGGCTCCGTGATGTTGCTGATTTTAGTCCCTGTTCTGCGGTTATTTTGATGCCATGTAAACTTGATGCTACAGAGGGATCCATGCTTATTTTGAGATACTTAAGTAAGGATGTTTTTAACATATGGTTATGATATATCCATACATAACCCTGTTTGCAATTAGGGAGTGCTCTAGCATGTCGTTTTCTTGCTCTACTTTTGCTATAAAATGTTTCCTGGCAGATTGTTTACATGTTATTCAATTTTGCCAAAGTTGTTGTAGTTAACCCTTGCATGATATGAGCTTGTTCTTGCCATGTGTAGTTTCACAAACATGTATTCTCGCTGGTGCTATGCTTACCTTGTCATGCAATGACTTGTGGTGAGCGAATCGAGCTCGCAAAGATGCCTTGATAATTCTGTTAATGCCATGCTCTATTTGCTGAATCTGTTAACGGAACTTGCTATGTTTACATGGGTGCCATCATATCTTCTGGTACTTTTTGGCTCATGGACATTAAGGGACTTTTGTTCTATGCATTTATTAGTATCATGACATGCCTTAAGTTTCTATGATATGGTCCTGTAGCATGATGTTTGCTTTCCCTAAACATTGCTTCCTGATGCTGTTTCTGCCATGTTCAGTATTTTCACCAAGTCTGTGGTGTTGTTATCTTTTGCACTTTTGCCATGCTTGTTTGAACCTGCTATTGTGTGATCTAGACATATCCCAGTGTGCATCTTTTGTCACGCATCTCTTCTACTTCACTACCATCTGCTTTGTTGCTATGTTGGAGTAGAGTAGCTTGGTTTCTTCTTGCATGCTAAGTAGCATCGTGCTGTTAATCGCAGAATTGTGCCATCCTTGTTTTGCTTGCCATTTGCAAACCGTGCATCTGATTCCGGTGATCTTTATATCGATATCTACCAAAATCATCTCATATTTCCAGTGGCATACTTGGTTTGCCAAGTTGATACCTTGTTCATCATTTTCCTTCTGGAGCATGCATATGCATTGCATATCACATCTCGCATATCATGCCATGTATTGCATCATGTTGCTTGTGCATTGCACCGTGGTTGATTGTGATTCCATTGCTTGTGTTCTTTATTTGGGTAGAGCCAGGAGACGACTACGTGCACTAGGAACCTGTTAAGTACGCTAATGAGGATCAAGCTCTCGACAACTCTGAGAACCTTACAGGCAAGATGACCATACCCTTGATATCACTTCTATCTTTGCTTTGCTAGTTGCTCGCTCTATCGCTATGGTTGCTCTACCTACCATTTGTTTATCATGCCTCCCATATTGCCATCTCAAGCCTCTGACCATCCTTTCCTAGCAAACCGTTGTTTGGCTATGTCATCGGTTTGCTCAGCCCCTCTTATAGCGTTGCTAGTTGCAGGTGAAGATGAAGTTTTTTCCTTGTTGGAACATGGATATTTTGGGATATCACAATATATCTTGTTTAAATAATGCACCTATATACTTGGTAAAGGGTGGAAGGCTCGGCCTTATGCCTGGTTTTTTGTTCCAGTTTTGCCGCCTTAGTTTCCATCATACCGGTGTTATGTTCCTTGATTTTACGTTCCTTATGCGATTGGGTGATTTATGGGACCCCCTTGATAGTTCGCTTTGAATAAAACTCCTCCAGCAAGGCCCAACCTTGTTTTTACCATTTGCCACCTAACCCTTTTTCCCTTGGGTTTTCGCGAGCTCGAGGGTCATCTTTATTTGGAACCCCCCCCCCCCCGGGCCAGTGCTCCTTCGAGTGTTGGTCCGAACTGGTTTTACTCGTAGCTAGTCTCATCCGGTGTTGCCCTGAGAACGAGATATGTGCAGCTCCTATCGGGATTTGTCGGCACATCGGGCGGGTTTGCTGGTCTTGTTTTACCATTGTCGAAATGTCTTGTAAAATGGGATTCCGAGACTGATCGGGCCTTCCTGGGAGAAGGAATACCCGTCGTTGACCATGACAGCTTGTGATGGGCTAAGTTGGGACACCCCTACAGGGTATTATCTTTCGAAAGCCATGCCCGCGGTTATGTGGCAGACAGGAATTTGTTAATATCCGGTTGTAGAGAACTTGACACTTGACTTAATTAAAATGCATCAACCGCGTGTGTAGCTGTCGGTGTCAAAACCGGCGGATCTCGGGTAGGGGGTCCCGGACTGTGCGTCTAGGCGGATGGTAACAGTAGACAAGGGACATGATGTTTTTACCCAGGTTCGGGCCCTCTCGATGGAGGTAAAACCCTACTCCTGCTTGATTGATATTGATGATATGGGTAGTCCAAGAGTAGATCTACCACGAGATCAGAGAGGCTAAACCCTAGAAGCTAGCCAATGGTATGATTGTTGTTCGTCCTACGGACTAAAACCCTCCGGTTTATATAGGCACCAAAGAGGGTTAGGGTTACACAGAGTCGGTTACAATGGTAGGAGATCTACATATCCGTATCGCCAAGTTTGACTTCCACGCCAACGAAAGTCCCATCCGGACACGGGACGAAGTCTTCAATCTTTTATCTTCATAGTCCAGGAGTCCAGCCAAAGGCTATAGTCCGGCCATCCGGACACCCCCTAATCTAGGATTCCCTCAGTAGCCCTTGAACCAGGCTTCAATGACAACGAGTCCGGCGTGCATATTGTCTTCGGCATTGCAAGGCGGGTTCCTCCTCCGAAAACTTCGTAGAAGATTTTGGACACAAGGATAGTGTCCGGCTCTGCAAAATAATTTCCACATACCACCATAGAGAGAATAACATTTACACAAATTCAATCTGCTGACGTATTCCATGGCGTGACATCACACCATGGCCAAGCCTTTATTCGAATTGTTTTTACTGTTCCACCTCAGCGCGTTTAGCGAGGCGGTTTCCTTGGCACGTCTTGTCAAAGTAGAGATCATGTCCCCTTCTTCCGGGATTCTCATCAATACCGGCGTGGGTAACCCAACCGCGCCATTGATTACGGCGCTTGGGAGATAAGCGAGTTTTACTAGGCTGGTGGGGACGCATAGTTTCGTCCGTCCATATAAGGGGATAAGGGCCTGTTCGGCCTTCCGCCAGCTCCGCGGATCTGCGGAGCGCGTATATCCCAGCTCCACCTTTTCAGCATGCAGCTCCGCCGGCTCTGCGAGCTGACTCGGGAGTGGAGGGATTCCGAACGCTCCCTAAGAATCCACCTTTCTACCTACGCCTTCTTCCTCCTTTGCTTATCCATTTCCGCGCACTCGAGCTCCAGTGCCCAAGTCTGCCCATCTCGCCTCAACCTTCCCCGGCCATGTCAGGAGCGGGAGGCAAGTGGATGGCCTCCTCTGTCATGGAGGGGCACATCAAGAGGCTGCGGAAGGCTGGATACTTGTCCAGCGACATCGGGCATCAGCTCCCCGACAAGGGGAAGCTCATCCCCACCCCCGGGCCCCATGAGAGGGTGGTGTTCCTCACCCACTTCCTCTGCGGACTTGATTTTCCACTTCACCCATTTGTCTGGGGGCTCATGTTCTACTACGGCCTGGATTTCCACGATCTGGCCCCGAATTTCATCCTCAACATCTCAGCGTTCATCGTCGTGTGTGAGGCCTTCCTCTGGATCCAGCCTCACTTCGGCTTATGGCTGAAGACCTTCAATGTCAAGCCGAAGGTTGTGGGCGGCCTCCAAGCGGAGTGCGGAGGTGCCATGGTGGGCAAGATGGCCAACGTCCTATAGCTCGAGGGCTCCTTCGTGGAGACCATAAAGGGGTGGCAATCGGGGTGGTTCTACATCACCGAGCCGCATGACCCTAAATGGGTAGCAGCCCCCGAATTCTGATCTGGCTTCCCTACATAGCTCAACTCTTGGAAATAGAAGGGCCTATCATGGGGTGATTCGGAAGAGCTGACCAGACTCCAATCCTGCGTCAAAACCTTGGTGAACAAGAAGCTCAAGATCGTCAACGTAGTCCAGGTCATGCTTATCCGCCGGATCCTCCCGTGCCAACAACGGTCCTTTAATTTGTGGGAGTTTGATCCAGCAAAGCACCAAACATTGAGCAGGCTCTTCGATACTACGTACGAAGATGCCTGGAAGGTGCTGTTCAAGGGCGCCGAGGCTCCCGCGTCCGCTACCGAAGATCGCGGATTTAGCTCGCAGCGTCAAGCCGACGAGGTAAGCTATTTTACCCTTTACATGACACTTGTTTTTCATAGTTTGACTCTATGCGGGATCTAAACTCCATTTACCTTTGATAGGCCTGGCAAAAGACGTCCTGGCAGGTTAATTGTCCAGCTCCCTTGCCAGAAGACCCAGCGGACGCCCAATTAACGGGGCCGCTGGTTCCGGCGCCTTACGTGGTGCCAGAGAAGAAGGCCCAGAAGAAGGCCACGGGAACTCGAAAGAGTTCCCGGTGCCAGGTGTTGTTGGACTCATCGTCCGACGACTCCGAGGCGGACTCCTCCCGCGAAGGCGAGGAGGAGGAAAAAGAGGCCTATCCCCCAGCGGGGGGAGAGAATAAAAGGAAGGCCGCCCCAACTGGGGAGGCCGAAGGGTCCAAGAAGGGAAGGACCCTCCCTCCGGACTACTCTACCAACGCCGACGACGGCGAAGAGGAGTGGCCACCGAGGACTAAGCCCCTGGCAACATCGTAAGTGTCCGGATACCAGAATAACTCATGGCGTTTCGTTTGTCGTACAGAATTTCCTAACGCCAAACATAACCCTGCAGCCCGCCCAAGGACGGGCTCGACACTTCAACGAGCGGCTCCCTAGCATCGTCAGACGTGAATAGCACTTCACTTCCGGCCGTCTCCTCTCCTCGCGCTGCGGATGACGCCGAGGTGGGGTCCCAAAAGGGGCCCAGCCAGGAGGAGGAGGTCCCGGAGGTGGCGCAAGGCAACCTCCAAGACTTTGGGCGCAAGGGGGATCAAATTCCGATGGGTTGGGCCGGACTCCGCACCGGAACCTTCAGTGGTTCCGGAGTCCAGCAGGCGGCCCCTTCGTAAGAAGGGCGAGACTGCGACACCAGTGACCTCCGTCCAACCGGAGGCACCGGATAATTTGCTGGAGGCGCTTAACGGCGCCTCCATCGACGAGGAGCACCGCACTGTTATGAGTGTGGTGATCCAGAAAGTTCAGTCCGCCAAGAGCGGGCTGACTGAAGCCTGTGCTAGCCTTCTAACAGGCTTTGAGGTATGTATTAAGATATGTAAAAATATTGCCGCATAGACAGTAGCCCCTGATGCTCAGTTTGGTGTTCTGAAAGAAAAGCCGAATTGAGGATCTAAAAAGATGTACGCAGGAGCCTAACATAAGTATGTCAATATGGGAATACAAGCTGCGCTGCTGACCTCTGCCTCACTGACTGCGGAGGTCAATGCATTGAAGCAGAGCCTCGAGCGGTCCGAGAACGAGGTCGGCCTTGCCAAGAAGCAGCTCGAGGACAAGGAAGGTAAGTAATACCTTATGGAAGTGTATAAAAGATGTGGTTGCAAAAAATAACAGGAATAACGTGAGAATTGCAGGGGCCACGAACGAGGTGGCGACCCTGAAGGAAGCGGTGTCCAGGGCCGAAAGCAATGCGGCCGCGGAACGCACCGAGCGAGAGAAGCAGGAGGCGCGGGTGGCGGAGGTGCGGCAAGAGCTCCAGGCTCTCGTGGAAAAACACGAGAGTTTGGAGCGTGACTCAAAGACTCGAGAGTCTGAGCTCGCCTCGGCTCTTGAGAGCGCCAAAGCCGCTAAGGCCGAAGCCCAAAAAGCCCTCCAGGAAAGTGAATTACTTGTTACTTACCCGAATCCGGAGCTCTCCAGGAGCATTCGCAGATCTGCCCCGCAGTGTGTCCGACGCTGCCGCATTCTACCGGGCCGAGGAAGGAGCTCGATGGAGAAGGTGTTCTGGTCTCAGTATGCTGAGGTCGGACACCCGGTGCCCTTGAGCGATGAGCTGAAGCAGCTGGTCGAGGTCCATAAGGTGGCCGAACAGGCCATGAAGGGCCTCATAGTTCGGCTGTGGCCGAAGGAGGCCATGCCTGGGAGCTACTTTAGGCTGGTGAGGCGGCTGGTGGACGCCTGTCCGTGGATTGAAGTCGTCAAGCACCCCGTCTGTATCGAAGGTGCCCGTTGGGCCCTTGCCCGTGCTAAAGTGCACTGGGGCAAGATGGACGCTGAGAAGCTTGTGACGGACCCTCCACCGGCGGGCAGGGAGTATCGCAAGCCCAAGATGTATTATGCGGGCGTCCTGAAGGGTGCCCGCCTTATAGAGAGTGAATGCTCCAAAGATGTAATTTTTGAGTGAACTCACATTTGTTATCATGTACGCTTGAAAACTTGTTCATATGCGCTAAGCAACGCTTGTGAATTTAAAATATTACCTTCTGTGCGGCCATTTATTAAATTTGAGAGATGGCGAGTCGTCGGCTTTTGCCCCCATGCCACGAGTGCTGGGGTGTTCGGGATAAACTTGAGTGCTCTTTTTCCCATTCTTGGGTCCTTCGAGGGAGGCGCTCAACGCAACGAACAAGGCAACCGGACTATAATGCTTGAACACTCTCACTTAGCCATAGAATTCTATAATTTTAAATTTTGGCGAAGCCCCTAGTCTTCGGAAGACCGAGTTCGGGGCGCTATCCACGCCTGGGACGGACAAAGCCGACTCCTCGCTCTAAGAGGCATAAGTCTTTAGGGACTCGAAAAACCTCTCGAACAACGACTGGCTCTCACCTTATCATGACGGTCAATTTTAGCTTTCTCCACTTAGGTGCTTAACCCAGCTCAACCGGGGCACAATCGCAGTGGTTGTCCCAGCGCTACCTTAGCCGATATAACGGAACGTAAGGTACCAAAACATGGGAGCCGGGCAAACCCAACTATTTACCCAAGACATGATTTGGAGCCGATGCATATAATGCTATAAGTTCGGGGTGCCGCACTTGTGAAAGTACTTTGGGGTACTTAAGCCCGTGGTGTATTTGGCCGTACCAAAGCGTACGGGTGCGACATGTCATAAGTGAACATGTATAGATAAAATAAAATAAAAAAGGAATGCAATAATAGGCAAAAGCTATGCATTCTTTATTCAAAAAAGCTGTGGTAAAAGCAGAACGATACAAATAGTGTGATAAGCAAGGGACGGGACTATTTGACATGTCTCCCTCCGGGAGCGAGCTGCGGGATGATATGTAAAACAGGTATACTGCTCGTTATAGAGACCACCAGGACACTCGACGTAGCTTTCTGCTTCCCTGGCTGTTGCATTGTGTGTTCGGCAATTCTACTGCCGGACAGGGCTTCTTGAGAAAGGAGTTCTGAAAGTAAGAGAAAAAAGAAGAATGACACAATTGGGAGCCCCTGGTGCGCTTGAGCCGCATTCTGGACCTGCTGTGGTCGTGCCCCTCCCCCTATGCCGATGGTATTTCTAGAGCGTAATTATGTACGCGTAGTACTGGTTTCACAATTTCGCGAGGGCTGGGGTTGGGGCCGCATTGCTACGCGTGCTCGGAAAGTGCCAGGCGGTCTTGTTGTTGGTTACTTCGGGCACGCTTGACGGTGTCCGGACGTTTAATAGGCGGACTCGAGAATTGCCTTAAGAGGCTGCTTTGTATTTCTGACGCGAGGGCTGCCGTATGCTCCTCCGTTCGGAGAGAGCGTTCATTGTTTCCTTTGACCGTAATGACTCCTCGAGGGCCTGGCATCTTGAGCTTGAGGTATGCGTAGTGCGGCACCGCATTGAATTTTGCAAATGTGGTTCGTCCGAGCAGTGCATGATAGCCGTTGTGGAACGGGACTATGTCGAAGATTAATTCCTCGCTTCGAAAGTTATTCGATGATCCGAAGACCACTTCAAGTGTGACTGAGCCTGTACAGTTGGCCTCTACACCTGGTATGACGCCTTTGAAGGTCGTCTTTGTGGGTTTAATCCTTGAGGGGTCTATGCCCATCTTGCGCACTGTATCCTAATAAAGCAGGTTCAGGCTGCTGTCGCCTTCCATCAGGACTCTAGTGAGGTGAAATCCATCAACGATTGGGTCTAGAACCAATGCGGCGAATCCACCATGGCGGATGCTAGTGGGGTGGTCCCTTCGTTCAAAAGTGATCGGGTAGGAGGACCACGAATTGAACTTTGGGGCGACTGGCTCCATCGCATATACGTCCCTTAGTGCATGCTTCCGCTCCCTTTTAGCTATGTGGGTTGTGTATATCATGTTCACCGTCCGCCCTTGTGGGGGGAAGCCCTTCTGTCCTCTATTGTTCGGCTGCCAGGGCTCCTCCTCGTCATCACTATGCGCCCCTTGTCATTGTTTTTGGCATTTAACTTGCCTGCCTGCTTGAACACCCAACAATCCGTGTTGGTGTGATTGGCTGGCTTTTCGGGGGTGCCGTGTATCTGGCACGAGCGATCGAGTATTCGGTCCAAATTGGACGGGCCCGGAGTATTTCTTTTGAATGGCTTTTTCCACTGACCGGGTTTAGAGTCTCTGAATCCGGCATTGACTGCCGTATCTTCAGCATTATCGCCATTAATGCAGCGCTTGTGCTTGTTGCGACGCGACCTGCCGTTGCTGTCCTTGGTATCCGAATTACCAGGGCTCTTGGTCATATTGTTACTACGAGCTAGCCAGCTGTCCTTTCCCGCGCAGAAGCGGGTCATGAGTGTTGTGAGGGCTGCTATGGATTTCGGCTTTTCCTGTCCTAGGTGCCGGGCAAGCCACTCGTCGCGGATGTTATGTTTGAAGGCTGCGAGGGCCTCTGCATCCGGACATTTGACGATTCGATTTTTCTTGGTTAGGAACCGTGTCCAGAATTGTCTGGCCGATTCCTCCGGCTGCTGAATTATGTGGCTTAGGTCATCGGCGTCTGGTGGTCGCACATAGGTGCCCTGGAAGTTGTCGAGGAATGCGGCTTCCAGGTCTTCCCAACAACCAATTGACTCCGCTGGCAAGCTGTTAAGCCAATGTCGAGTTGGTCCTTTAAGCTTGAGTGGGAGGTATTTGATGGCGTGTAGATCATCACCACGAGCCATGTGGATATGAAGGAGATAGTCCTCGATCCAGACCGCAGGATCTGTTGTGCCATCATATGATTCAATGTTTACGGGTTTGAAACCCTCAGGGATTTGATGATCCATCACTTCGTCTGTGAAGCATAGTGGGTGTGCGGTGCCTCTATATTGGGCTATATCCCGACGCAGCTCAAATGAGCTTTGTCTACTGTGTTCGCCCCGGCCGGAATTGCCATATCCGGCGTGACGGTTATCATCACGTATCGTGGGGCGCCCACGCGATACGTAGATCGATCTTGTTTGCCTTCCCTTGTTCTCCAATATATCCCGCAGGTCTGGCGCATTTTCCCGCGCCTTGGTATTTTTTGAACGGCGACGGGGTGCGGCTTGAGTGGAGGGCCGAGAGGCCTCTCTGTCACAGCCACGAGGTGGCCGGTCCGCCGTATTATGCACTGGTGATGTAGGTTTAGGTGCTTCCTCCTCTAATTGGGGTAGCAGCCTGCGTTTTGGGTAGCTCTTGGAGGGGCGTTTGAGTTTGTACTATTCGGCCGCCAGGACTTCAGTCCATCTGTCGGCTAGCAAATCTTGGTGAGCTCTGAGCTGCTGCTGCTTTTCTTGAGGCTGCTTGCCATGGCCATAAGCCTGCATTTGAAACGCTCTTGTTCCACGGGATCCTCAGGCACGACAAATTCGTCGTTGTCGAGGCTTGCCTCGTCTTCGGAGGAAGGCATGTAATTGTCGTCCTCTACCTCTCTGCCTGCTGCTCTCTGATGAGGGCTGGCTTCTCCATCCTCCTGCGCTGAATCCTGCTGGAGGGGATTGTCTTCGGCACTGTCCGGGGTGTTATTGTCTCCGGTGCCGGAATCGCCGTTTTTACTGTGGCGGGATTTAGAGTAGCGTCGCTGACGCCGACACTTAGGCTGTTTCTTGGAGGGGTCATCCTCCGTTGTTCCATCGCCATCCCCATCTTTTGGGATGTCCACCATGTAAATGTCGTATTACGAGGTGGCCTTCCAGTGCCCTGTAGGCGCTGGTCCTTGGTCGTCTCCTACATCGTCGTCCATACCGTCGATGTCTTTGGAGTCGAAGTCGAGCATGTCGGTTAAATCATCGACAGTGGCTACGAAGTGGGTGGTGGGTGGGCTTTGAATTTCTTCGTCATCCGCATCCCAACCTTCCTGACCATAGTCCGGCCAGGGCTCTCCTGATAAAGAGAGAGACTTTAGTGAACTCAGGATGTCGCCAAAGGGTGAGTGCTGAAAGATGTCCGCGGTAGTGAATTCCATGACCGGCGCCCAATTAGATTTGATTGGCAGGAGCGCGGAAGGTTCGGAGTCCGGAGAGGAGTCGGGCACCTTAGAGTCACAAGCTTCGCAAAGGACAGGGTTGGTGTTCGGCTCAATCGCCATAGAGATTGCAGCCCCCGAGGTGGTGTCCAGCCACCCGTCCTTGATCGGCGCAGTCGGCTCCGAGCTAAGGGTCGGAGCGGACACTGGTGCGTCCTCCAGGGCACTGTTTGGCGGCAGAGCTAGATCATGCCCATCGTGACAGTGCGGCGCGCTTGGCTGTGGCTCGAACCCGTCGAAGATCAAGTCTCCGTGGGCGTCAGCCGTGTAGTTCAAACTTCCAAATCTGACCTGATGGAAAGGGGCGTAGCTTTCAATCTGCTCCAAATGGCCAAGCGAATTGGCCCGCTGTGCAAAGCCGCCAAATACGAAGATCTGTCCGGGGAGAAAAGTCTCACCCTGGACCACATCGTTGTTGATGATCGAAGGAGCCATCGGGCCTAAAGATGATGACACAGAGAAACTCACAATGAAAGCACCAATGTCGGTGTCAAAACCGGCTGATCATGGGTAGGGGGTCCCGGACTATGCGTCTAGGCAGATGGTAACAGGAGACAAGGGACACAATGTTTTTACCCAGGTTCGGGCCCTCTCGTTGGAGGTAAAACACTACTCCTGCTTGATTGATATTGATGATATGGGTAGTACAAGAGTAGATCTACCACGAGATCAGAGAGGCTAAACCCTAGATGCTATCGTATGGTATGATTGTTGTTCGTCCTACGGACTAAAACCCTCTTGTTTATATAGGCACCAAAGAGGGTTAGGGTTACACAGACTCGGTTACAATGGTAGGAGATCTACATATCCGTATCACCAAGTTTGCCTTCCACGCGAAGGAAAGTCCCACCGGACACGGGACGAAGTCTTCAATCTTGTATCTTCATAGTCCAGGAGTCCGGCCAAAGGCTATAGTCTGGCCATCCGGACACCCCCTAATCCAGGACTCCCTCAGTAGTGTGGGGACCCCAACTCATAAGTCGAGATCACCGAATGCACGTGTACAGTGATCCCAGAGATCAATGCTCACTGAACACACAGAAGCTGAATAACAAGAGTCTTACATCATACATACCGTTTTACACAAGTAGGACCATTATGCTCAAGTCTTGAGTGTATCATCGCGGCGGATATCTTCAATAACAACTTGGACCCATGCCATCTGCCTTAACCCTACAGGCATTCTGACTGGGAAGCGTCCTAGCTCGCATGTTCGTCACCAAGGTACTCTTCATTATATCCTGTTCTTTCATGCCTGGCCAATAAAATAACCAGTGGCGAGCCAATGAGTACTTTGAATGTACTCGCAAGCAACCCATGTTTTGGTCTAAGATGTAACAATACATGATATAGGTAATTTTTTGCAGAAAGCTAGTTTTGAGTGCAATGACATGTTCAACAACTTGTAAGACATGCTTCAAGAGAATTCAAGTAACCATGAGGACAGGTTACAGGTATCAACATAAATAGAGTGGGCACCAGCCCATCTCAACCACATCAAGTCCTTTGACTTGTCCCAAGTAGTTATCCAAACACACACACTTGCTCGTAAACTCTGGACATAGTTTAAGCAGCACCGCCCAACTGTGCTTGACCGTGGACACGGCTATTCGAATAGTTTTACACTCTGCAGAGGTTGCACACTTTACCCACAAGATCCGGGGAACTTCCGTGTCATCCACGACCCGCGATACCTCAAGTACCCGGGGTAAGCACCCGATCACTACCTTTCCCTAGACGACACTAACATAGAGTCCACTCGATTGGTAGTAACCCCCGTGCCCAACATTTCACATCTTAAAATTGTGGAGCATCGCTCCATATTCATCACATACTGGCACGGGGTACCAACGGTGTGTCCGGTGCCCCATAAAAATGTTCTTGGCCGCCCTACCTGGCACGACCCCGTCCCGAGAGAGCGCACCAAAAACTCTCCCGTCATTAGTAATGCGGGCTCCAAGCTAGTATCGGTCTAGGTAATCAATAATGCCCTTTCCCATATAAGGGTAGAGTTGTTGCGCATGTAAGGTTGGGACAGTCGACAAATCTTAAATCTAATCCGTTTTCGAAAACAACACACACACTTGCCTCGGTACACCACTTCGTCATCAAGTGGTTACCCATCTCATCATCTCCCTCGGGCATAAGTGGCACCCGACGAGGTTTTCGAAAAGTCTTTTGAAAACACTTTGTCTCCTTCATCATGCATATACCCGTCCCTTTTGCGTAGCATCTACTTTAGCATCCTATCTACTCCCACCAGCATAACCCTCATAAGAAGGTAGGGTCGTGCACAATGCAAGTACCAACGAGGAAGTAACGGTGGCAAACCGTCAAAGTGGTTACTACCTCATCATGATTCTGTTGCAACACTAATATGTGCTATATGACATGCATAAAAAGGGTTTCATAGACATGGTCAAAGGGTTGCTTGCCTGTTTTAACAAAGTCTTCGAGGTCTTTAAATATCTCTGGTCCAACTTCGGGCATTTCATCTACTTCGTCAACTATCTTCGAAAACAACCATAATAAGCAACACGACAAGGCAAGAACAAAAGTGCTCTAAAAATGTGAGTTGGACTTTTCTAGGATACCTCTGGTCATATGAGGAATGACCAAGGTGATTTCATTGGAAGTGGATCAATGGATATTTCTAAACATTTCAATATGATGGAATCAATGGATTTGATGGATCCACAAGTTGAACACATAATGCCATTTTTTAAAAATGAGTAAAAGTACCCATTAATTCAGGCATGATTTTAGAAACATTTAGAAATTGGTCTCACTGGATTTGGAGTTGAAATGAATATAATATGGATTTTTGAAGTGGAATTATGTGGATAAATGACCTTTTTAAAAGGTTCAGTGAAAACTAAGGACAACAAAAATGTCCACTGTGGCCTATTAAATAGGACTTGATTTATGGAGTCTCTGGAAATTTGAATCATCAAATTTGGAGTTCATTTGATTTACTTGTGGATTTTACAAATTTATAGTAAAAGAAAAGGAAAGGGAAAGGGTTTTACCCTTATCCAGCGCACTCGGCGCAGCTTAGCAGTGGGCCGGCCCAGTGGCTCGGCTGGACGGGAGGAGGAGGCGACATTGGAGGCGGGTTCGCGAAGTGCGCCAACGCGCGAGGAAAGTGGATCCGGCCGAAGCCGTCCCCACTTAAACGGGCGGGGCCCGCCCACTGGGTCGCTAACGTGCGGATCCCAGCTGCAGGTCGCCGTCAACCTCCTGTGCGGTGCGACGGGAAACAGAGGAGGCGAGGCCGAGCGGCGCCGGCGCTCTTCCCGGCGGCACTGGCCACCTCCGTCGGTGCCTAGCACACCAGCGTGCTCAGGAGACCGTGCCGCATCCTCTGAGGTGCGCCATGACCGCAGGGGTGGCGGACGCGAGCACATCATCGGCCGCAGCCGCGAGGCCGACGGTGGTAATGGAACTCGACAGCACGGCCATGGGAAGGAGAGGGAGAAGCACGGGAGAGGTCGCGGTGGTGGTGGAGGTGCTCTAGTGCGGTCTAGAGGGGAGGAGGAGGAATGGTGGGTGCGAAGTTAGGCGGAGGCCGACGGCAAGGCCCCGACCATGGTGGTGGATGGAGGGTGCGGGGAGAGGAGTGAGCTGGTCGAGATGATGCACAGGAGGGAGAGGGAGCGAACGGAGGCCAGAGAGGGCTCGGGGTGGCCTTTTACGGGCGTGGCCGGGAGGTGCCGTAGGCGGGGCGCACGGCCACGGCCCGTGGCGTTGCCAGAGGCCAAAAGGGCGTTCTGGTGCGTGCCTGGGGTGCTCGTGGTCGTTGTCCAGGCCGAGAGGAGAAGAGAGAGGGAGCAGGGCGAGCTCTAGGAGGTCCCGCATGAGTGCGGCGACTGGCGGACGTGAGCGGCGCTCGGGCACGCATGTCAAAGGTCGCCGGAGAGAGAAGGAGGAGGGGGCCGACCATCTTGCGTGTCTCGGACGCCGAGGCGGCCTCGGGGGACACAAGGGGAAGGCCCTAGGTGGTCAGAAGCCTCGGGCAGGATGCGGCTACAGTGCCCTGGTGCACTGTAGCGCGCTCCAGAGCATGCATATGGTTGGCATTGGCATCTTTTTGGCGCCCAAGGCGTGGCCACTAGTGTCTAGGGTGTCAGGGTAGGAGTAAACAAAGGGGTGGTGGCCTTGGATGCCCTGGTGACCCAATGGGAGAGAGGTGGGGTTGAGAGAGAGAAGTTGCTGTCCAGGAAGGTAAATGCGGGTGTTTCACCCCTTAATCATTGAGCAATCGCCAGGGGAGGGTTACTGGAGGTAGAAGAGGACTAGGAGGAACTGTGGTAAAAAGTTGGGCTCAAGGAGAACAGTGTTAGTGGTCAAAATGGTGATTTTTGAAAAGTGGCAGAAGGTGTTTGATAATGGTTTGGACCAGCAGATGATTTCCAACTGCCATGAGACTCCATAGGGTGAAATGACACATATAAATAGGGCCTTCCACCAATTTGGAGCTTAGTTGGGCAAAGTTGCCAATGCAACTTTTGTAAACCCTAGAAATGAGCAGAAATAGACTTGTGTAGATCTAGTTGAGCATAACACTTCTCCTTGATTCACCACTTGGTGTAGTGGCCTCATTTGGTCATGTGAATATGCTCACCAAGGTTGGGGTCATGGAGAGAAAGTTGGTAGTACAAAGTTGTTCAAATTAGATTCTGGTCAGAGAGGGTTTTGGGGCACTTTGATCAATATAATATTTTCTCCAACTTGTGTCATTTGGTCTAGATGAATGATTACACCATTTGAGCATGTTCATAAGATTTGAGACCATTTGGACATGTTTGGCAATGTAAAGTTGCTCAAACTTCAAAATGGACATAAATGGAGGGGATTTCATGGGGTTATACTATTCTCCATGACATGATACTTGTCAAGATCATCCAGCATGTCATATGTGACATGCTAGAATTTTCTTGGAATTTTTGGAGAATATTTCCTTTGTAAATATTTCAAAAGCTTGAAATATCCAGAAAGGGTTTTTGAGGGATTTGACCAATATTTTGAACAGTACCATGTGTTGAAACTCTCATATATGGACAATATATGTCCACTGAGTTTCCCTAGGTTTTTGTCAAATATTTTTGAAACAATAAAATAATTTTTCCCTATTAAAGACCATTTCTGGCCTTAAAAAAGCTTTTAAATAAAATATGAAAATAACTTTTAAAATTATATTTTTGTGGTTTATGGGAACCCTATACCTAATAGGTTTCAAATATACCTTTTGAAATATTTTTCATACCCCAAATCAAGTACTTGCAGTGCAAACCTCAATTCAGGGGTTTTTGGAATACTAATTTTTGAAAATACTTTTTGGCCAAATTATTTTTGTATAAAAATTCTATATTGCTCTATACACATGGCATGATCATTGGGAAAGGTTTTTGGATCAAGGAGAAGGAGTATAAGAGTTGGACGATTTATTTTATTTTTAGAGCACTTGCAAACAACAGACAAAAACCAATCAAGGCAAGGTCCAAAACACTCAAAAGTTTTTCTCAAACCAAATTTTATCATGATTGATAGCTTAAGTGTAGTGGCACGAAAATTAGGGTGTGACAGACCTACCCCCCTTACAAGAATCTTGTCCCCGAGATTCCCAAACTAGGCGTGGAAAGGAATATGAAAAACTGGATCCGGGGTAGTCTTCAAGTCCTCATGTTGCTTCTGCTTCCGTGTAGTGCTCCATTGAATCTTGAAGTACCTGGTGTTGTAGCTTCGTGTTTGTCGCTCTCGGTTGATCCAGGTTGCTAAGGGGTCTCTCATGTTAGGTTAGGTTGGATCAGGCTGGAGGTCGATGGCTCGGTGATCGATGCCCTCGTAGAGATCGGGCAAGTTAGGAAGTTGGAAACACTTCCGGGGTTGTGATGCATGGAAAGCGTTGTGCACATCAGGTAACTCGGGTGGCAACTCCAGCTGGTAACTGTCTTCTCTTCGTCTTGTAGTGATCTCAGAGGGGGTTGTTAAATCTTGGAGTGATCTCGAAGGGGGCCGATGAATCTTGGTGAGGGTCTCCTTGTCATGTAAATGCTTGGTTCCTTAGAGAGGAGTGGCTTGCAGATACACATGGTCTTTGACGTGGAAGTATACTTCTGGAAGATGGTGGTTGGTGTAGTTCTTCCTCCTAGACATGACGATCTTCAGATGTTCCTTGACCAGCTCAACGATTCTTCTTCCGTCTTCGGGTAGACAAGTATGTCAATAAAGAAAGATGACAATTAACTTGTTCAAGCACTCCATGAAGTCTATGGGGTACGTAAATTGGGTTCAGGCATTGGTGGTGGTCACGGTTGAGTATTGGCCAAATTCTTCTCGTCCTAGGTCCAAAGCCCATGGTCATGATCCAACCATGTTGTGGCTTGGTAGGGCTTAAGGGTTTCAAGGATTCTAGGGTGCGAGTGAACGTTTATCATCTTATCCTAGAGCACAGTTTCTGAGATGCCAATTGTTCTACCTAGTCCTTTAAACAATGCACATCATATCACCGTTAGCATCATCTCCTATAGGTCAACTCCAATCATCACTCATGCCATTTATATCCTTATGGCTCCTGAGAAGATGTCTAACAAAATCATATATGTCTACAATCCCCAAACTCATATGTATGTCTACCCCTAAAAATCCATGGGTAGAGCATACAAGTGCTCATCCTATTCTTCCAAGGTCCAAGGTAGTGCATCTCTATCCTAAGGAAACACGTCGTATGCCAGTCAAAAATATTGTTTCCTTCCTATGAATCAACTCCAACAACCCATTAACTACACCAATCATTACATGATCCAACAGTTCTTCAAATCCAATCTCTATGGTGTTCCACACGATCTTCTAATATCCTTTAATCCACGAATACTGGGAAGGCTACCTTACTATAGTCAGTCCACCAATTTCCATTATCATGGTCAAGTAAACTCCAAGGTCAACCTTATATAGTACCCTAAATAAACTCCGACAATTAGTCCAATCTCCTAGTTTATCGTCCACCGAGAAACATGGTATCATGATCAAGATCATCAGTCTAAATCCAATTTACACCGAACCATGTAGACATACTCAGCATCTATATTCAACTAGGATCACCTATTTAAATCCAAATCTCATGCCTAACAAGAATTTCTACACTTTTCCCTCAAGTCATTATCATAATATCAACTATCACGTATTAATATCCCCTGCCTAAGACAAATCCAAATTATTCCAAGAATTCCAGCTTGCGATCACAATTGTCCTATAAATCCAATTTACTCAGGGGTAATGAAAGTTATGCTACTCTATAATCATGATCCCACCAAGTTAATCTACCAACATGGTAGCCTTATAATCCACCAAAGAATCTCAGATAATTCCTCAAAGTCATTGATATAAACTGATCAAGTCATTTGTCCTCTATTCCTATATCCTCAGATTGGTCCTCCCTATGGCATCGTCAGTTCTGGTGCTATCTTAGGAAGATAATGTGCTCGTTCACTATGCCCATTAGTCCCATAATGAACCCAGTGATAAGCAAGGCTTACTACAGCTTAACTTGTTCTCTTGTGATTCCGTAGGTTAAGCTCATTGTTAAGGATTCGAGCTAGGGTATCTCGTGAAGTCCTGTAGGGTCTAGGGATAGGGTTCTAGTCTTGAGGTGTAAACATACGGGGTTGTACTTGGTCGAGGAGGTTGTAGCAAAAGTCTTCAGTGCTTGTTGGTCGCCGAGGTGGAATCCTTGGTGCATATTTTCTTGCTTGTCTTCAGTTGAGGAGAGAGATGAGAGGGAAAAGTAGCATAGAGGAGGGGAATGCCTAAAGGGGGTTCTATAGTGCAAGTGCAAACAAACAGGTGTAAAAAGGGCCAAACAGAAGAAGCAAGGTAAGGAAGGTGATATAGTCGCATACTTGTCGCCTAGGGCAAAAGTGCGACCTATATCAAAACACAAACAAATAAAAACAAGCAACACACAGTCATGGTTCTATTCGAACCATCATACGGACTCGACTGTGCATAGGGGGTACACGACTTATCCTACCCTAGGGGTTCTCGGACTTAGTAGTCGTGCCTTGTGCCTCGTGCAGTCTTCCGGGTTATCCCCAGGTGTTGCTACGTCTCTTGTAGTTGTTCGATGAAACGATCCCGGTTGAGCTTGAAACACCCCCTAATCCAGGACTCCCTCAGTAGTGTGGGGACCCCAACTCATAAGTCGAGATCACCGAATGCACGTGTACAGTGATCCCAGAGATCAATGCTCACTGAACACATAGAAGCTGAATAACAAGAGTCTTACATCCATACATACCGTTTTACACAAGTAGGACCATTATGGTCAAGTCTTGAGTGTATCATCGCAGCGGAAATCTTCAATAACAACTTGGACCCATGCCATCTGCCTTAACCCTACAGGCATTCTGACCGCGAAGCGTCCTAGCTTGCATGTTCATCACCAAGGTACTCATCATTATATCCTGTTCTTTCATGCCTAGCCAATAAAATAACCAGTGGCAAGCCAATGAGTACTTTGAATTTGTTAATATCCGGTTGTAGAGAACTTGACACTTGACATAATTAATATGCATCAACCGCGTGTGTAGCCGTGATGGTCCCTTCTCGGCGGAGTCCGGGAAGTGAACACGGTTTGAGTTATGTATGAACATAAGTAGTTTCAGGATCACTTCTTGATCACTTCTAGCTTCTCGACCGATGCGTTGCTTCTCTTCTCGCACTCACTTGCGTATGTTAGCCACCATATATGCTTAGTGCTTGCTGTAGCTCCACCACCTTACCCTTTCCTACCCATGAGCTTAAATAGTCTTGATCTCGCGGGTGTGAGATTGCTGAGTCCTCGTGACTCACTGATTCTACCAAAACAGATGCAGGCGCCGAGGATATCAGTGCAAGTGGCGCAACTGAGCTCAAGTGCGAGTTTGACGAGGACCTTGGTCGTTACTATGTTTCGTTTCTTCATGATCAGTAGTGGAGCCCAGTTGGAACGATCGGGGCATCCAACATTTGGGGTTATCTTCTTTTCTTTTGGATTTGACCGTAGTCGGTCTATGAGTGTATTTTGAATGATATATGAACTTATTTATGTATTGTGTGAAGTGGCGATTGTAAGCCAACTCTCTTTATCCCATTCTTGTTCATTACATGGGATTGTGTGCAGATGACCCTTCTTGCGACAAATCCTACAATGTGGTTATGCCTCTAAGTCGTGCCTCGACACGTGAGAGATATAGCCACATTGTGGGCGTTACAAGTTGGTAATCAGAGCCATCCCCAACTTAGGAGCCCCCCTGCTTGATCGAATCGCTGGCGTTGTTGAGTCTAGAACAAAAATGTTTTGAGTCTTAGGATTATATATATCGGAGAGCAGGATTCTTTTTACTCCTCAGTCCCTTCGTCACTCTGGTGAGGTCCCTAACGTAGATGTTTTGCCTTTCCTCTCCTCAAATGTAACTAAAAAAAATTAGGATCACGCGGGTATCTTGGAATCGTTCAGATGGTTTTGTGACGAGAACATTGTTCTTGGTGCCTCCTGACATTTAGGGGTTGTGGCAGTGTCCCGGGGAGTTGAGCTCCGAGGTGTTCTCGTCACAATTTTATCATTGCACTTCTGGAATACCTGAGTTTTGTCGACATCGAAAATCCCTTTTATGCAGTTGTTGGTGATATAACCTCGACGTCACCCAGTACTGGGGAGTTCGGGAGTATTGCCATAACTCGTATAACGGATTCTTTTCGAAGGTTGAGGTACATGATTTCCGAAGGTTTCTTGGTTATGTGTTGACGGATGGATATAGTTGGATGTAGGGATTGTTAGTTTGGGTGAGATATATTGATTCCCCTGTATCCCCAACACCTGATTGCATAACCAGAAAGTTTCGGGAGTTTATTGGTGGGATTCAAGTAGCTCTTAGCATTTCTTCCCGCAGATATTTGGTTTGTGATTGGGTAATCCTTACCACTTATTTGTTCCAGTTGTACCTTGTTATTTCATTCATCAACCCCTTATCAAGTGGCTTCTCACCTTAATGGACATGTGGTGTTAGCGTTGGAATTCATTCGTTCATCCTTGTTCGAATGTTTATTGTGAAGACTATATGTTGCAATTTCTATCCATTGATTCAACTTATCTATCTGTCTATCAAGATGCTAACGGATGTCACCCTCATCAGTATGGCTCCGCCAACGCGTCGGAATTCAGAACACAATGATGGGAGTCAGGCGAACCCTCCACCTCCACCTCCGCCTCCGGAGGCATGGCAAGCTTTGATGGCAGCCACAAACGCCAACACTCAGATGATGATTTAGCTCATGGAGGAGCACAACCAAGGCCAAGGCAACCAAGGGGATCAAGGTCAAGGGCAGTTCAATCATCAGCCTCAGTTTCCTACCCTCAACCAGTTCCTTGCAAATCAGCCGAAGTCTTTCAGCTACTGTACCGAGGCCACAGACGCCGATGATTGGCTCGTGGATATCAACAAGCATTTTGAATATAGCAATGTCAGGCCTGAGGACTACGTCAAGTTCGCTTCTTTTCAGCTCAAGGACCAAGCAGCTGATTGGTTCCAGCAATACAAAGATTCCATAGGAGGTAGAGTGATTACTTGGACTGACTTCTGTCGGGACTTTAAAGCTCACCACATCCCTACTAGTGTTGTTGAGAGCAAACGTGAGGAGTTACGCAATCTCAAGCAAGGCAGCATGTCTATGTATGAATACAACAAGCAGTTTCAGAAACTTGCTCGCTTCTCAAAACAAGACGTTCCTGATGAGAAGAGTATGATTTATTAATTCAGAGGTGGCCTCAGAGAGGATCTACAGTTAGCTCTCGTTCTTGTTGAGCCTACTCTGTTCGAACAATTCTACATTATGGCCCTCAAGCAAGAAGGTGCTCAGCTCAAGTGTGAGGCTTCTAAGAAGAGAATCAGGGATGCAGTTCAGTCTTCTTCTTCCTCACAAGTGGCAGCTAAGCAGCAGAAGTTCTACCTTCCTCCTCCTCCGTTTTGTCAGCCTTACCAGCAGAAGAACTCAGGTGGTCGTGGATCTTCTCACCCACCCAACCCAGGCTATCAGAACAAGTGTCATTCTCAAGCTCGAAGGTCAAATGCTCCTTATCATCGTCCGCTCTCAGAGCTGACTTGCAACAAGTGCCAATAGAAAGGTCACTACGTGAACAAGTGCTTAAACGAAAGGCGCCTTCCGCCTCCTCCTCCTGTGAGATCTTCAAGCAATGCAGTGGTCAAGCATAATCCCAAGTGTGCAAAGGTGAACATGATGAATGCAGCTCAAGCGGAGGAATCTTCAGAAGTGATAATGGGTAATCTTCCAGTTAATGATATTCCTGCAAAAGTCTTATTTGATACTGGTGCATCGCATTCCTTCATGTCATATCCTTTTGCATCAAAGCACAATTTTGACACAGAGGAATTACCTAAAGCAATGCAAGTTATTTCTCCGGCTAAGCGTTTGAGCTCTAGCATGATGGTACCGAATGTCGATATCAAGATGGGCGACTATAAATTTCTGGCTAAACCAATTGTTCTTGGTGACTCGGATATCGATCTAATTCTCGGGATGGACTGGCTTTCTAAGCACAAAGCTCAACTTGATTGTGCTGCCAGAGAAATTCAGTTGACACACTCTTCTGAGGATGTTATCATCTATGCCGCTCGTGATGAAACCACTTGGTTCTTTTCTCTCAATGAAAAGGGCGAGCTAGACGCAATCTGTCAGATTCCAGTCGTTTGTGAGTACCAAGATGTCTTTCCAGAAGAGCTTCCGTGTATGCCTCTGCACCGGCCAGTCGAGTTCGTTATTATCTTGAGCCCGGCACTGAAACCGTTTCCAAGCGTCCATACAAGCTTGGACCTAAAGAGCTGAAGGAAATGAAGAAACAACTCGATGAACAAGAGCGTCTGGGTTTGATCAGACCGACTTCATCTCCATGGGGTTGTGGAGTTCATTTTGTCCAGAAGAAGGATGGCACAGACCGACTTTGTGTCGATTACCATCCATTGAACAAGAAGACAATCAAGAACAAGTATCCACTTCCCAACATCAATGAGCTATTAGAGCAACTCAAAGGAGCTAAAGTTTTCTCCAAGGTTGACCTTCGTATGGGTTATCATCAGATTCGCATTCGTGAACAAGATATTCCCAAGACAGCATTCAAAACAAGCTATGGTTCAAATGAATATACTGTCATGTCTTTCGGCCTTGTCAATGCTCCTCCAACATTCTTTCGAATGATGAACTTCATGTTCAACCCCTACACCAATGAATTCGTTCTGGTGTATCTCGATGATATTTTGGTCTTCTCCAAGAATAAGAAGGATCATGCCAAACATTTCTAATTGGTGATCGACAAGCTCAGAGAGCATCAATTCTATGCGATGTTTTCCAAACGTGAGCTCTGGCTTGATGGAGTTCTTTACCTTGGTCATATCATCTCCGCCAAGGGCATTGCTGTTAATCCCAAGAAGGTGTCTGCAATTGTGAATTGGGAACCTCCTCATAATGTCAAGCAGCTCCGCAGTTTTCTTGGTCTTGCAAGCAATTGCCGGAGATTCATTGAGAATTTCTCTAAGATTGCAAAGCCTCTTTCCAACCTCCTCCAGGAGCACGTCAAGTATGTCTGGTCGCCTGAGTGTGACGTTGCTTTCAACACCCTCAAAGAGAAGCTAGTAACAGCTCCTGTCTTGACTCCTCCTGATGAATCAAGGCCATTCGAAGTTTTCTGTGATGCCTCCTTGCAAGGTCTCGGTGCTGTGTTAATGCAATAGAAGAAAGTTGTGGCCTATACCTCTCGCCAGTTGAAGCCCAACGAAAAGAAATACCCCACTCACGATCTTGAGTTGGCGGCAGTTGTCCATGCATTAATAACTCCAACTCTTGCCATTTTCGGCTATGTGTTATGATATTCCCTCCGTGTTGGGGTTTTGTCTTTCGTTTTATATTTTTTTCATGTCATGCATCTCATATCATGTAATCATGTGCATCTCATTTGCATACGTGTTCGTCTCATGCACCCGAGCATTTTCCTCGTTGTCCGTTTTGCAATCCGACACTCCCACATGCACCCAGCGCACCCCTCTTGTCTCTTTTCGTGTGCGGGTGTTAAACTTTCTCGGAATGGACCGAGGTTTGCCAAGCGGCCTTGGTATAGCACCGGTAGACCGCCTGTCAAGTTTCGTGCCATTTGGAGGTCATTTGATACTCCAACGGTTAACCGGGTATCCGCAAAGGCCTCTTTTGGGTTACATCCCAACACCCCTCCAAAACAGACCAATAACCCATTTCAGTCAGTTCCATGCTCTCGGTCGTTCGATCACGATCGTGTGGGAGAAAACCGCTCCTCAATTGGAGTCTCCTAGCTCCCTATACCTATAAATATGTGACCCTCCCCGAATTCCCGCAGTCCAAAACCCTAGCCCCGCTCCTCTCTCCGCGCCGGACACGTCCGGACAGCACCGGACGCATCCGCCGCCGCGCTCGCAGCCAACCAGAGGTCGCCACGTGGCCTACTCCGCCGCCCACCGCCGCCGGCCCACTCGGCCCGCTCCCGGTCCCCGTGGGCCCCGCCGCCGCTGCCTCCCCCGCGCTCGTGCCGCCGCCGCCTCTTGCGCCTCCACGCGCGCTTGCGCCGCCCGGCTGCCGCCTCCGCCGTCCCGCCGTCGCCGAGCTCCGCCGCGGCTGGATCCGAACGCCGACGACCTTCCCCGCGCCTCCCCGGCCGCCTCCCGCACCAACTCCGGCGAGCTCCGGCCGCCTCAACGTCCGCGCCGTGACAAGACCTAGATCTAGATCGAGACAAGGTTGACCCCGGTTTTCTTCCAAGTCTTTCTCTGTAGTTATTTTTGTGCCATGTTCATCGCATCATAACTCATCATCCGTAGCTCTGTTTCGTGCGTGTGATATATCAAAATGTTCAGCATGAGATGCTCTTCATTTTGTTCCATTGTGTCATGTCCGTTTGAGCTCATCTTGATGCCTAAATCATCATTGAAAGAGTGCTATATGATGTTTACTGTTGTCTGTTAACAGAACTTGATGTTTTGTCATTTTTGTTGCATTTGATGTGTGCATCTTATGAGCATGAGCTCTACATGTGTTTTGAACTATGCCATGCCTTATTTACAGAGGTGCTTGCCATGTATTTTTTGTGATTTATGTGGTGACTAGAAAAAGCATGCAAACTAGGCTCCGTGATGTTGCTGATTTTAGTCCCTATTCGGCGGTTATTTTGATGCCATGTAAACTTGATGCTACAGAGGGATCCATGCTTATTTTGAGATACTTCAGTAAGGATGTTTTTAACATATGGTTATGATATATCCATACATAACCCTGTTTGCAATTAGGGAGTTCTCTAGCATGTCGTTTTCTTGCTCTACTTTTGCTATAAAATGTTTCCTGGCAGATTGTTTACATGTTATTCAATTTTGCCAAAGTTGTTGTAGTTAACCCTTGCATGATATGAGCTTGTTCTTGCCATGTTTAGTTTCACAAACATGTATTCTCGCTGGTGCTATGCTTATCTTATCATGCAATGACTTGTGGTGAGCGAATCGAGCTCGCAAAGATGCCTTCATAATTCTGTTAATGCCATGCTCTGTTTGCTGAATCTGTTAACGGAACTTGCTATGTTTACATGGGTGCCATCATATCTTCTGGTACTTTTTGGCTCATGGACTTTAAGGGACTTTTGTTCTATGCATTTATCAGTATCATGACATGCCTTAAGTTTCTATGATATGGTCCTGTAGCATGATGTGTGCTTCCCCTAAACATTGCTTCCTGATGTTGTTTCTGCCATGTTCAGTATTTTCACCAAGTCTGTGGTGCTGTTATCGTTTGCACTTTTGCCATGCTTGTTTGAACCTGCTATTGTGTGATCTAGACATATCCCAGTGTCCATCTTTTGTCACGCATCTCTTCTACTTCACTGCCATCTGCTTTGTTGCTATGTTGGAGTAGAGTAGCTTGGTTTCTTCTTGCATGCTAAGTAGCATCGTATTGTTAATCGCAGAATTGTGCCATCCTTGTTTTGCTTGCAATTTGCAAACCGTGCATCTGATTCCGGTGATCTTTATATCGATATCTACCGAAATCATCTCATATTTCTAGTGGCATACTTGGTTTGCCAAGTTGATGCCTTGTTCATCATTTTCCTTCTGGAGCACGCATATGCATTGCATATCACATCTCGCATATCATGCCATGTATTGCATCATGTTGCTTGTGCATTGCACCGTGGTTGATTGTGATTCCATTGCTTGTGTTCTTGATTTGGGTAGAGCCGGGAGACGACTACGTGCACTAGGAACCTATTAAGTATGCTAGTGAGGATCAAGCTCTCGACAACTCTGAGAACCTTGCAGGCAAGATGACCATACCCTTGATATCACTTCTATCTTTGCTTTGCTAGTTGCTCGCTCTATCGCTATGGTTGCTCTACCTACAATTTGTTTATCATGCCTCCCATATTGCCATATCAAGCCTCTGACCATCCTTTCCTAGCAAACCGTTGTTTGGCTATGTCATCGCTTTGCTCAGCCCCTCTTATAGCGTTGCTAGTTGCAGGTGAAGATGAAGTTTGTTCCTTGTTGGAACATGGATATTTTGGGATATCACAATATCTCTTGTTTAATTAATGCACCTATATACTTGGTAAAGGGTGGAAGGCTCGGCCTTATGCCTGGTTTTTTGTTCCAGTTTTGCCGCCCTAGTTTCCGTCATACCGGTGTTATGTTCCTTGATTTTGTGTTCCTTACGCGGTTGGGTGATTTATGGGACCCCCTTGATAGTTCGCTTTGAATAAAACTCCTCCAGCAAGGCCCAACCTTGGTTTTACCATTTGCCACCTAACCCTTTTTCCCTTGGGTTTTCGCGAGCTCGAGGGTCATCTTTATTTGAACCCCCCCCCCGGGCCAGTGCTCCTTCGAGTGTTGGTCCGAACTAGTTTTACTCGTAGCTAGTATCATCCTGTGTTTCCCTGAGAACGAGATATGTGCAGCTCCTATCGGGATTTGTCGGCACATCGGGCGGGTTTGCTGGTCTTGTTTTACCATTGTCGAAATGTCTTGTAAACCGGGATTCCAAGACTGATCGGTCCTTCCTGGGAGAAGGAATATCCGTCATTGACCGTGACAGCATGTGATGGGCTAAGTTGGGACACCCCTGCAGGGTATTATCTTTCGAAAGCCATGCCCGCGGTTATGTGGCAGACGGGAATTTGTTAATATCCGGTTGTAGAGAACTTGACACTTGACACTTGACTTAATTAAAATGCATCAACCGCGTGTGTAGCTGTCGGTGTCAAAACCGGCAGATCTCGGGTAGGGGGTCCCGGACTGTGTGTCTAGGCAGTGGTAACAGGAGACAAGGGACACGATGTTTTTACCCAGGTTCGGGCCCTCTCGACGGAGGTAAAACCCTACCCCTGCTTGATTGATATTGATGATATGGGTAGTACAAGAGTAGATCTACCACGAGATCAGAGAGGCTAAACCCTAGAAGCTAGCCAATGGTATGATTGTTGTTCGTCCTACGGACTAAAACCCTCCGGTTTATATAGGCACCAAAGAGGGTTAGGGTTACACAGAGTCGGTTACAATGGTAGGAGATCTACATATCCGTATCGCCAAGTTTGCCTTCCACGCCAATGAAAGTCCCATCCGGACACGGGACGAAGTCTTCAATCTTTTATCTTCATAGTCCAGGAGTCCGACCAAAGGCTATAGTCCGGCCATCCGGACACCCCCTAATCTAGGACTCCCTTAGTAGCCCTTGAACTAGGCTTCAATGACGATGAGTCCGGCGCGCATATTGTCTTCGGCATTGCAACACGGGTTCCTCCTCCGAACACTTCATAGAAGATTTTGGACACAAGGATAGTGTCCGGCTCTGCAAAATAAGTTCCACATACCACCGTAGAGAGAATAACATTTACACAAATTCAATCTGCTGACGTATTCCATGGTGTGACATCACACCACGGCCAAGCCTTTATTCGAATAGTTTTTACTGTTCCACCTCAGCGCGTTTAGCGAGGCGGTTTCCTTGGCACGTCTTGTCAAAGCAGAGATCGTGTCCCCTTATTCCGGGATTCTCATCAATACCGGCGTGGGTAACCCAACCGCACCATTCATTACGGCGCTTGGGAGACAAGCGAGTTTTACCAGGCTAGTGGGGACGCATAGTTTCGTCCGTCCATATAAGGGGATAAGAATCCAGCTTTTTACCTACGCCTTCTTCATCCTTTGCTTATCCATTTCCGCGCACTTGAGCTCCAGCGCCCAAGTCTGCCCATCTCGCCTCAACCTTCCCCGGCCATGTCAGGAGCGGGAGGCAAGTGGATGGCCTCCTCCGTCATGGAGGGGCACATCAAGAGGCTGCGGAAGGCTGGATACTTGTCCAGCGACATCGCGCATCGGCTCCCCGACAAGGGGAAGCTCATCCCCACCCCCGGGCCCCATGAGAGGGTGGTGTTCCTCACCCACTTCCTCCGCGGACTTGATTTTCCACTTCACCCATTTGTCAAGGGGCTCATGTTCTACTACGGCCTGGATTTCCATGATCTGGCCCCGAATTTCATCCTCAACATCTCGGCGTTCATCGTCGTGCGTGAGGCCTTCCTCTGCATCCAGCCTCACTTTGGCTTATGGCTAAAGACCTTCAATGTCAAGCCAAAGGTTGTGGGCGGCCTCCAAGCGGAGTGTGGAGGTGCCATGGTGGGCAAGATGCCCAACGTCCTATGGCTCGAGGGCTCCTTCGTGGAGACCATAAAGGGGTGGCAATCGGGGTGGTTCTAGATCACCGAGCCGCATGACCCTAAATGGGTAGCAGCCCCCGAATTCCGATCTAGCTTCCCTACACGGCTCACCTCTTGGAAAGAGAATGGCCTATAATGGGGTGATTCAGAAGAGCTGACCAGACTCCAATCCTGCGTCAAAACCTTGGTGAACAAGAAGCTCAAGCTCGTCAACGTAGTCCAGGTCACGCTCATCCGCCGGATCCTCCCGTGCCAACAACGGGCTTTTAATTTGTGGGAGTTTGATCCGGCAAAGCAACAAACCTTGAGCAGGCTCTTCGATACTACGTACGAAGATGCCTGGAAGGTGCTGTTCAAGGGCGCCGAAGCTCCCACGTCCGCTACCAAAGATCGCGGATTTAGCTCGCAGCGTCAAGCCGTAAGCTATTTTACCCTTTACAGGACACTTGTTTTTCATAGTTTGACTCTATGCGGGATCTAAACTCCATTTACCTTTGACAGGCCTGGCAAAAGACGTCCGGGCAGGTTAATTGTCCGGCTCCCTTGCCAGAAGACCCAGCGGACGCCCAATTAACGGGGCCGCTGGTTCCAGAGCCTTACGTGGTGCCGGAGAAGAAGGCCAAGAAGAAGGCCACGGGAACTCGAAAGAGTTCCCGGTGCCAGGTGTTGTTGGACTCATCGTCCGACGACTCCGAGGCAGACTCCTCCCGCGAAGGCGAGGAGGAGGAAAAAGAGGCCTGTCCCCCAGCGGGGGGAGAGAAGAAAAGGAAGGCCGCCCCAACTAGGGAGGCCGAAGGGTCCAAGAAGGGAAGGACCCTCCCTCCGGACTACTCTACCAACATCGACGACGGCGAAGAGGAGTGGCCACCGAGGACTAAGCCCCTGGCGACATCGTAAGTGTCCGGATACCAAAATAACTCATGGCGTTTCGTTTGTCGTACAGAATTTCCTAACGCCGAACATAACCCTGCAGCCCGCCCAAGGACGGGCTCGACACTTCAACAAGTTGCTCCCTGGCATCGTCGGACGTGAATAGCACTTCACTTCTAGCCGTCTCCTCTCCTCACGCTGCGGATGACGCCGGGCCCAGCCAGGAGGAGGAGGTCCCGGAGGTGGCGCAACGCAACCTCCCGGACTTTGGGCGCAAGGGGGATCAAATTCCATTGGGTTGGGCCGGACTCTGCACCGGAACCTTCAGTGGTTCCGGAGTCCGGCAGGGGGCCCCTTCGTAAGAAGGGCGAGACTGCAACACCAGTGACCTCCGTCCAACCGGAGGCACCGGATAATTTGGTGGAGGCGCTTAACGGCGCCTCCATCGACGAGGAGCACCGCACTGTTATGAGTGTGGTGATCCAAAAAGTTTAGTCCGCCAAGAGCGGGCTGACTGAAGCCTGTGCTAGCCTTCTAACAGGCTTTGAGGTATGTATTATGATATGTAAAAATATTGCCGCATAGACAGTAGCCCCTGATGCTCAGTTTGGTGTTCGGAAAGAAAAGCCGAATTTAGGATCTAAAAAGATGTACGCAGGAGTCTAACATAAGTATGTCAATATGGGAATGCAAGCTGCGTTGCTGACCTCTGCCGCACTGACTGCGGAGGTCAATGCATTGAAGCAGAGCCTCGAGCGGTCCGAGAACGAGGTCGACCTTGCCAAGAAGCAGCTCGAGGACAAGGAAGGTAAGTAATACCTTATGGAAGTGTATAAAAGATGTGGTTGCAAAAAATAATAGGAATAACGTGAGAATTGCAGGGGCCACTAACGAGGTGGCGACCCTAAAGGAAGCGGTGTCCAGGGCCGAAAGAAACGCTGCCGCGGAACGCACCGAGTGAGAGAAGCAGGAGGCGCGGGTGGAGGAGGTGCGGCAAGAGTTCCAGGCTCTCATGGAAAAACACGAGAGTTTGGAGCGTGACTCAAAGACTCGAGAGTCCGAGCTCGCCTCGGCTCTTGAGAGCGCCAAAGCCTCTAAGGCTGAAGCTCAAAAAGCCCTCCAGGAAATTGAGGCAACAAACAAGATAGCGGCAGGTAAGGCATTCTTCATGCAAAGCAAGCACGTGAAAGTGAATTACTTGTTACTTACCCGAATCCGGAGCTCCCCAGGAGCATACGCAGATCTGCCCCGCAGTGTGTCCGACGCTGCCGCATTCTACCGGGCCGAGGAAGGGATCTCGACGGAGAAGGTGTTTTGGTCTCAGTATGCTGAGGCCGGACACCCGGTGCCCTTGAGCGACGAGCTGAAGCAGCTGGTCAAGGTCCATAAGGTGGCCGAACAGGCCATGAAGGGCCTCATAGTTCGGCTGTGGCCGAAGGAGGCCATGCCTAGGAGCTACTTCAGGCTGGTGAGGCGGCTGGTGGACGCCTGTCCGTGGATTGAAGTCGTCAAGCACTTCGTCTGTATCGAAGGTGCCCGTTGGGCCCTTGCCCGTGCTAAAGTGCACTGGGGCAAGATGGACGCTGAGAAGCTTGTGATGGATGCTCAACCGCCGGGCAGGGAGTATTGCAAGCCCAAGATGTATTATGCGGGCGTCCTGAAGGGTGCCCGCCTTATAGCGGATCAATGCTCCAAAGATGTAATTTTTGAGTGAACTCGCATTTGTTATCCTGTACGCTTGAAAAGTTATTCATATGCGCTAAGCAACGCTTGTGAATTTAAAATATTACCTTCTGTGCGGCCGTTTATTAAATTTGAGAGATGGCGAGTCGTCGGCTTTTGCCCCCATGCCACGAGTGCTGGGGTGTTCGGGATAAACTTGAGCGCTCTTTTTCCCATTCTTGGGTCCTTCGAGGGAGGCGCTCAACGCAACGAACAAGGCAACCGAACTCTAATGCTTGAACACTCTCACTTAGCCATAGAATTCTATAATTTTAAATTTCGACGAAGCCCCTAGTCTTCGGAAGACCGAGTTCGGGGCGCTATCCACGCCTGGGCCGGACAAAGCCAACTCCTCGCTCTAAGCGGCATAAGTCTTTAGGGACTCGAAAAACCTCTCGAACAGCGACCGGCTCTCGCCTTATCATGACGGTCAGTTTTAGCTTTCTCCACTGAGGTGCTTAACACAGCTCAACCGGGGCACAATCGCAGTGGTTGTCCCAGCGCTACCTTAGCCGATATAACAGAACATAAGGTACCAAAACATGGGAGCCGGGCAAACCCAACTATTGACCCAAGACATGATTTGGAGCCGATGCATATAATGCTATAAGTTCGGTGTGCCGCACTTGTGAAAGTGCTCGGACTTATCACACCATATTTTGGGGTACTTAAGCCCGTGGTGTATTTGGCCGTACCAAAGCGTACGGGTGCGACATGTCATAAGTGAACATGTATAGATAAAATAAAATAAAAAAGGAATGCAATAATAGGCAAAAGCTATGCATTGTTTATTCAAAAAAGCTGCGGTAAAAGCAGACCGATACAAATAGTGCGATAAGCAAGGGACAGGACTATTTGACATGTCTCCCTCCGGGAGCGAGCTGCGGGATGATATGTAAAACAGGTATACTTCTCGTTATAGAGACCACCTGGACACTCGACGTAGCTTCCTGCTTCCCTGGCTGTTGCATTGTGTGTTCGGCAATTCTACTGCCGGACAGGGCTTCTTGAGAACGGAGTCCTGAAAGTAAGAGAAAAAAGAAGAATGACACAATTGGGAGCCCCTGGTGTGCTTGGGCCGCATTCTGGACCTGCCGTGGTCGTGCCCCTCCCCCTATGCCCATGGTATTTGAAGAGCGTAATTATGTACGCATAGTACTGGTTTCGCAATTTTGCAAGGGCTGGGGTTGGGGCCGCATTGCTACGCGTGCTCGGAACGTGCCAGGTGGTCTTGTTGTTGGTTACTCCGGGCGCGCTTGACGGTGTCCGGACGTTTAATAGGCGGACTCGAGAATTGCCTTAAGAGGCTGCTTTGTATTTCTGCCGCGAGGGCCACCGTATGCTCCTCCGTTCAGAGAGAGCGTTCAGTGTTTCCTTTGACCGTAATGACTCCTCGAGGGCCTGGCATTTTGAGCTTGAGGTATGCGTAGTGCGGCACCGCATTGAATTTTGCAAATGTGGTTCGTCCGAGAAGTGCGTGATAGCCGTTGTGGAACGGGACTATGTCGAAGATCAATTCCTCGCTTCGAAAGTTATTCGGTGATCCGAAGACCACTTCAAGTGTGAATGAGCCTGTAGAGTTGGCCTCTACACCTGGTATGACGCCTTTGAAGGTCGTCTTTGTGGGTTTAATCCTTGAGGGGTCTATGCCCATCTTGCACACTGTATCCTAATAAAGCAGGTTCAGGCTGCTGCCGCCGTCCATCAGGACTCTAGTGAGGTGAAATCCATCATCGATTGGGTCTAGAACCAATGCGGCGAATCCACCATGGCGGATGCTAGTGGGGTGGTCCCTTCGATCAAAAGTGATCGGGTAGGAGGAACACGAATTGAACTTTGGGGCGACTGGCTCCATCGCATATACGTCCCTTAGTGCACGCTTCCGCTCCCTTTTGGGTATGTGGGTTGTGTATATCATGTTCACCGTCCGCACTTGTGGGGGGAAGCCCTTCTGTCCTCTATTGTTCGGCTGCCGGGGCTCCTCCTCGTCGTCACTATGCGCCCCTTGTCATTGTTTTTGGCATTTAACTTGCCTGCCTGCTTGAACACCCAACAATCCGTGTTGGTGTGATTGGCTGGCTTTTCGGGGGTGCCGTGTATCTGGCACGAGCGGTCGAGTATTCGGTCCAAATTGGACGGGCCCGGAGTATTTCTTTTGAATGGCTTTTTCCACTGACCGGGTTTAGAGTCTCTGAATTCGGCATTGACTGCCGTATCTTCAGCATTATCGCCATTAATGTGGCGCTTGTGCTTGTTGCGACGCGACCTGCCGTTGTTGTCCTTGGTATCCGAATTACAAGGGCTCTTGGTCATATTGTTACTACGAGCTAGCCAGCTGTCCTCTCCCGCACAGAAGCGGGTCATGAGTGTTTTGATGGCTGCTATGGATTTCGGCTTTTCCTGTCCTAGGTGCCGGGTAAGCCACTCGTCGCAGATGTTATGTTTGAAGGTTGTGAGGGCCTCTGCATCCAGACATTTGACGATTTGATTTTTCTTGGTTAGGAACCATGTCCAGAATTGTCTGGCCGATTCCTCTGGCTGCTGAATTATGTGGCTTAGGTCATCGGCGTCTGGTGGTCGCACATAGGTGCCCTGGAAGTTGTCGAGGAACGCGGCTTCCAGGTCTTCCCAACAACCAATTGACTCCGCTGGCAAGCTGTTAAGCCAATGTCGAGTTGGTCCTTTAAGCTTGAGTGGGAGGTATTTGATGGCGTGTAGATCATCACCGCGAGCCATGTGGATATGAAGGAGATAGACCTCGATCCAGACTGCAGGATCTGTTGTGCCATCGTATGATTCAATGTTTACGGGTTTGAAACCCTCAGGGATTTGATGATCCATCACTTCGTCTGTGAAGCATAGTGGTGTGCGGTGCCTCTGTATTGGGCTATATCACGACGCAGCTCAAATGAGCTTTGTCTACTGTGTTCGGCCCGGACGGAATTGCCATATCCGGCGTGACGGTTATCATCACGTATCAAAAAAGACCATTTCTGGCCATAAAAAAAGCTTTTAAATAAAATAGGAAAATAACTTTTAAAATTATATTTTTGTGGTTTATGGGAACCCTATACCTAATAGGTTTCAAATATACCTTTTGAAATATTTTTCATACCCCAAATCAAGTACTTGCAGTGCAAACCTCAATTCAGGGGTTTTTGGAATACTAATTTTTCAAAATACTTTTTGGCCAAATTATTTTTGTAAGAAAATTCTATATTGCTCTATACACATGGCATGATCACTGGGAAAGGTTTTTGGATCAAGGAGAAGGAGTATAAGAGTTGGACGATTTATTTTATTTTTAGAGCACTTGCAAACAACAAACAAAAACCAATCAAGGCAAGGTCCAAAACACTCAAAAGTTTTTGTCAAACCACATTTTATCATGATTGATAGCTTAAGTGTAGTGGTACGAAAATCAGGGTGTGACAGACCTACCCCCCTTACATGAATCTCGTCCCCGAGATTCCCAAACTAGGCGTGGAAAGGAATATGAAAAACTGGATCCGGGGTAGTCTTCAAGTCCTCGTGTTGTTTCTGCTTCCGTGTAGTGCTCCATTGAATCTTGAAGTACCTGGTGTTGTAGCTTCGTGTATGACACTCTCGGTTGATCCAGGTTGCTAAGGGGTCTCTCATGTTAGGTCAGGTTGGATCAGGCTGGAGGTCGATGGCTCGGTGATCGATGCCCTCGTAGAGATCGGGCAAGTTAGGAAGTTGGAAACACTTTCGGGGTTGTGATGCATGGAAAGCGTTGTGCACATCAGGTAACTCGGGTGGAAACTCCATCTGGTAACTGTCTTCTCTTCGTCTCGTAGTGATCTCAGAGGGGGTTGTTAAATCTTGGAGTGATCTTGAAGGGGGCCGATGAATCTTGGTGTGGGTCTTCTTGTCATGGAAATGCTTGGTTCCTTAGAGAGGAGTGGCTTGCAGATACACATGGTCTTTGACACGGAAGTATACTTCTAGAAGATGGTGGTTGGTGTAGTTCTTCCTCCTAGACGTGATGATCTTCAGATGTTCCTTGACCAGCTGAACGATTCTTCTTCCGTCTTCGGGTAGACAAGTATGTCATCAAAGAAAGATGACAATTAACTTGTCCAAGCACTCCATGACGTCTATGGGGTACGTAAAGTGGGTTGAGGCATTGGTGGTGGTCACGGTTGAGTATTGGCCAAATTCTTCTCGTCCTAGGTCCAAAGCCCATGGTCATGATCCAACCATGTTGTGGCTTGGTAGGGCTTAAGGGTTTCAAGGATTCTAGGGTGCGAGTGAACGTTTATCATCTTATCCTTGAGCACAGTTTCTGAGATGCCAATTGTTCTACCTAGTCCTTTTAACAATTCACATCATATCACCGTTAGCATCATCTCCTATAGGTCAACTCCAATCATCACTCATGCCATTTATATTCTTATGGCTCCTGAGAAGAGGTCTAACAAAATCATATAAGTCTACAATCCCCAAACTCATATGTATGTCTACCCATAAAAATCCATGGGTAGAGCATACAAGCTTCCAAGCTAGAATAAAACACGACAATCCAAGTGCTCATCCTATTCTTCCAAGGTCCAAGGTAGTGCATCTCTATCCTAAGGAAACACGGTGTATGCCACTCAAAAATCTTGTTTCCTTCCTATGAATCAACTCCAACAACCCATTAACTACACCAATCATTACATGATCCAGTAGTTCTTCAAATCCAATCTCTATGGTCTTCCACACGATCTTCTAATATCCTATAATCAACAAATACTGGGAAGGCTACCTTACTATAGTCAGTCCACCAATTTCCATTATCATGGTCAAGTAAAATCCAAGGTCAAGCTTATATAGAACCCCAAATAAACTCCGACAATTAGTCCAATCTCCTAGTTTATCGTCCACCGAGAAACATGGTATCATGATCGAGATAATCAGTCTAAATCCAATTTACTCTGAACCATGTAGACATACTCAGCATCTATATTCAACTAGGATCACCTATTTAAATCCAAATCTCATGTCCAACAAGAATTTCTACACTTTTCCCTCAAGTCATTATCATAATATAGACTATCACCTATTAATATCCCCTGCCTAAGACAAATCCAAATACATCCAAGAATTCCAGCTTGCGATCACAATTGTCCTATAAATCCAATTTACTCAGGGGTAATGAAAGCTATGCTACTCTATAATCATGATCCCACCAAGTTCATCTACCAACATGGTAGCCTTATAATCCACCAAAGAGTCTCAGATAATTCCTCAAAGTCATTGATATAAACTCATCAAGTCATTTTTCCTCTATTCCTATATCCTTAGATTGGTCCTCCCTATGGCATCGTCAGTTCTGGTGCTATCTTAGGAAGATAATGTGCTCGTTCACTATGCCCATTAGGCCTATAAGGAACCCAGTTATAAGCAAGGCTTACTGCAGCTTAACTTGTTCTCTTGTGATTCCATAGGTTAAGCTCATGGTTAAGGATTCGAGCTAGGGTATCTCGTGAAGTCATATAGGGTCTAGGGATAGGGTTCTAGTCTTGAGGTGTAAACATACGGGGTTGTACTTGGTCGAGGAGGTTGTAGCAAAAGTCTTCAGTGGTTGTTGGTCGCCGAGGTCGAATCCTTGGTGCATATTGTCTTGCTTGTCTTCAGTTGAGGAGAGAGATGAGAGGGAAAAGTAGCATAGAGGAGGGGAATGCCTAAAGGGGGTTCTATAGTGCAAGTGCAAACAAACAGGTGTAAAAAGGGCCAAACAGAAGAAGCAAGGTAAGGAAGGTGATATAGTCGCATACTTATCGCCTAGGGCAAAAGTGCGACCTATATCAAAACACAAACAAATAAAAACAAGCAACACACAGTCATGGTTCTATTCGAACCATCATACAGACTCGACTGCGCATAGGGGGTACACGACTTATCCTACCCTAGGGGTTCTCGGACTCAGTAGTCGTGCTTTGTGCCTCGTGCAGTCTTCCGGGTTTTCCCCAGGTGTTGCTACGTCTCTTGTAGTTGTTCGATGAAACGATCTCGGTTGAGCTTGAAGAGTCTTCAACAACTTCTCGCCTGTTGGAGTGATGGGCTGATGGTGGCTCCTTGTAGCTGGCATTGACTTGGTCTCCGCTTGTCTTCTTAATCATGACAATTCCTGTTGCCTTCTAAGGCGTTGAGTGTACCAGGTAGGCAATCCTTTATGTAATGACACTAACAAGGCATAGTAGAGGTCCAATCTGCCGGATACAATGTTGCCAATATTGTCACCGAGAGCGGAGGATGAAGAGAACCGTTTTCCTGCTCACTATAGTGAGGCGGACCAAATGGCTAGGTTCTCATCCACCGGTGGTTGCGGATGCAACAATGATAAGGGCAGGGTTGCTCTACTAGCGATGTATATCATGATCTTGCTTATCCTATGCCCTGGTCATCATAGGCCAAGGTTTCATAATCCTGGGGCAATTTCAAAGGTGTCATCATCCTCTAGGTCTTCATGTCCTCATTCCTTGAGGGCGTACCTTCTCTTGGCATCGTCTTGCTATGGTGTTGCCAATCTTGTGTTCAGGAGATGTGGGCGAATGTCTGGCAAGGCATCTTCCTTCTAGATTATCCACGAGGATTACAAGGAATCTAGCGGTCAGGGGCATAAGTGTTCTAGCGACCAAAGTTTTTCTAGGGGAAGAGATCAATAAGGAAAGTATACCTTAGTTTTCGAAAAAAAACTGAGAAGGGAAGAGAAGTACAGATAGTTTTGAAAACTAGTAGTAGTTTTGGAAATAGTTTTACCCTAACTAACAACCATGCTAACTAAGGCTTCCTGCAATCAGGATGGCTCTGATACCATCTCTATGGGGACCCTGACTCATAAGTCGAGATCACCGAATGCACGTGTACAGTGATCCCAGAGATCAATGCTCATTGAACACACAGAAGCGCAAAAACAAGAGTCTTACATCCATACATACCGTTTTACACAAGTAGGACATTATGGTCAAGTCTTGAGTGTATCATCGCAGCGGAGATCTTCAATAACAACTTGGACCCATGCCATCTGACTTAACCCTATAGGCATTCTGACTGGGAAGCGTCCTAGCTCGCATGGTCATCACCAAGGGACTCTTCATTATATCCTGTTCTTTCATGCCTGGCCAATAAAATAACCAGTGGCAAGCCAATGAGTACTTTGAATGTACTCGCAAGCAACCCATGTTTTGGTCTAAGATGTAACAATACATGATATAGGTAAATTTTTGCAGAAAGCTAGTTTTGAGTGCAATGACATGTTCAACAACTTGTAGGACATGCTTCAAGAGAATTCAAGTAACCATGTGGATAGGTTACAGGTATCAACATAAATAGAGTGGGCACCAACCCATCTCAATCACGTCAAGTCCTTTTACTTGACCCAAGTAGTTATCCAAACACACACACTGGTTCGTAAACTCTGGACATAGTTTAAGTAGCACCGCCCAACTATCCTTGACTGTGGACACAGGTATTCAAATAGTTTTACACTCTGCAGAGGTTGCACACTTTACCCACAAGATCCGGGGAACTTCTGTGTCATCCACGACCCGCGATACCTCAAGTACCCGGGGTAAGCACCCGATCACTACCTTTCCCTAGACGACACTAACATAGAGTCCACTCGATTGGTAGTAACCCCCGTGCCCAACATTTCACATCTTAAAATTGTGGAGCATCGCTCCCATATTCATCGCATACTGGCACGGGGTACCAACGGTGTGTCCGGTGCCCCATAAAAATGTTCTTGGCCGCCCTACCTGGCACGACCCCGTCCCGAGAGAGCGCACCAACAACTCTCCCGTCACTAGTAATGCGGGCTCCAAGCTAGTATCGGTCTAGGTAATCAATATTGCCCTTTCCCATATAAGGGTAGAGTGGTTGCGCATGTAAGGTTGGGACAGTCGACAAATCTTAAATCTAATCCGTTTTCGAAAACAACACACACACTTGCCTCGGTACACCACTTCCTCATCAAGTGGTTACCCATCTCATCATCTCCCTCGGGCATAAGTGGCACCCGACGAGGTTTTCGAAAAGTCTTTTGAAAACACTTTGTCTCCTTCATCGTGCATATACCCGTCCCTTTTGCGTAGCATCTACTTTAGCATCCTATCTACTCCCACCGGCATAACCCTCATAAGAAGGTAGGGTCGTGCACAATGCAAGTATCAATGAGGAAGTAACGGTGGCAAACCGTCAAAGTGGTTACTACCTCATCATGATTCCGTTGCAACAACAATATGTGCTAGATGACATGCATAAAAAGGGTTTCATAGACATGGTCAAAGGGTTGCTTGCCTGTTTTAACAAAGTCTTCGAGGTCTTCAAATATCTCTGGTCCAACTTCGGGCATTTCGTCTACTTCGTCAACTATCGTTGAAAACAACCATAATAAGCAACACGACAAGGCAAGAATAAAAGTGCTCTAAAAATGTGAGTTGGACTTTTCTAGGATACCTCTGGTCATATGAGGAATGACCAAGGTGATTTCATTGGAAGTGGATCAATGGATATTTCTAAACATTTCAATATGATGGAATCAATGGATTTGATGGATCCACAAGTTGTACACAGAATGCCAGTTTATAAAAATGAGTAAAAGTACCCATTAATTCAGGCATGATTTTAGAAACATTTAGAAATTGGTCTCACTGGATTTGGATTTGAAATGAATATAATATGGATTTTTGAAGTGGACTTATATGGATAAATGACCTTTTTAAAAGGTTCACTGAAAACTAAGGACAACAAAAATGTCCACTGTGGCCTATTAAATAGGATTTGATTTATGGAGTCTCTGGAAATTTGAATCATCAAATTTGGAGTTCATTTGATTTATTTGTGGATTTTACAAAATTACAGTAAAAGAAAAGGAAAGGGAAAGGGTTTTACCCTTATCGAGCGCACTGGGTGCAGCTTAGCAGTGGGCCGGCCCAGTGGCTCAGCTGGACGGGTGGAGGAGGTGACGTCGGAGGCGGGTTCGCGAAGTGTGCCAACGCGCGAGGAAAGCGGATCCGGCCGAAGCCGTCTACACTTAAACGGGCGGGGCCCGCCCACTAAGTCGCTGACGTGCGGGTCCCAGCTGCAGGCCGCCATCAACCTCCCGCGCGGCGTGACGGGAGACAGAGGAGGCGAGGCGGGGCGGCGCCGGCGCTCTTCCCGGCGGCACCGGCCACCTCTGTCAGTGCCCAGCACACCAGCGTGCTGAGGAGAGCATGCCGCATCCTCCAAGGTGTGCCACGACCGCAGGGGTAGCCAGACGCGAGCACATCATCGGCCGCAGCGGCGAGGCTGGTGGTGGTAATGGAACTCGACAGCACGGCCATGGGAAGGAGATGGAGAAGCACAAGAGAGGCTCGCGGTGGTGGTGGAGGTGCTCTAGTGCGGTCTAGAGGGGAGGAGGAGGAATGGTGGGTTTGAATTTTGGCGGAGTCCAACGGCAAGGCCCCGGCCCTGGTGGTGGATGGTGGGCGCGGGGAGAGGAGTGAGTTGGTCGAGATGATGCACAGGAGGGAGAGGGAGCGAACGGAGGCCAGAGAGGGCTCGGGGTGGCCTTTTACGGGCGCGGTCGGGAGGTGCCGTAGGCGTGGCGCACGGCCACGACCCGTGGCGTTGCCAGAGGCCAAAAGGGCGTTCTGGTGCGTGACTCGGGTGCTCGTGGTCGTGGTCCAGGCCGAGAGGAGAGGAGAGAGGGAGCAGGGCGAGCTCCAGGAGGTCCCGCACGAGTGCGGCGACTGGCGGACGCGAGTGGTGCTCGGGCACGCATGTCAGAGGTCGCCGGAGAGAGAAGGAGGAGGGGGCCGACCGTCTTGCGTGTCCCGGACGCCGAGGCGGCCTCGGGGGACACAAGGGGAAGGCCCTAGGTGGTCAGAAGCCTCGGGCACGACATGGCTACAGTGCCCTGGTGCACTGTAGCGCGCTCTAGAGCATGCATATGGCTGGCATTGGCATCTTTGTGGTGCCCAAGGCGTGGCCACTAGTGTCTAGGGGGTCAGGGTAGGAGTAAACAAAGGGTGGTGGCGTTGGATACCCTGGTGACCCAATGGGAGAGACGTGGGGTTGAGAGAGAGAGAGAGAGAAGTTGCTGTCCAAGAAGGTAAATGGGGGTGTTTCACCCCTTAATCAATGAGCAATGGCCAGGGGAGGGTTACTAGAGGTAGAAGAGGACTAGGAGGAACTATGGTAAAAAGTTGGGCTCAAGGAGAACAGTGTTAGTGGTCAAAATGGTGATTTTTGAAAAGTGGCAAAAGGTGTTTGATAATGGTTTGGACCAGCAGATGATTTCCAACTGCCATTAGACTCCACAGGGTGAAATGACACATATAAATAGGGCCTTCCACCAATTTGGAGCTTATTTGGGCAAAGTAGCCAATGCAACTTTTGTAAACCCTAGAAATGAGCAGAAATAGACTTGTGTAGATCTAGTTGAGCATAACACTTCTCCTTGATTCACCACATGGTGTAGTGGCCTCATTTGGTCATGTGAATATGCTCACCAAGGTTGGGGTCAAGGAGAGAAAGTTGGTAGTACAAAGTTGTTCAAATTAGATTCTTGTCAAAGAGGGTTTTGGGGCACTTTGATCAATATAACATTTTCTCCAACTTGTGCCATTTGGTCTAGATGAATTATTAGACCATTTGAGCATGTTCACAAGATTTGAGAGCATTTGGACATGTTTGGCAATGTAAAGTTGCTCAAACTTCAAAATGGACAGAAATGGTTTTGAGGGGATTTCATGGGGTTATATTATTCTCCATGACATGATACTTGTCAAGATCATCCAGCATTTTATATGTGACATGCTAGAATTTTCTTGGAATTGTTGGAGAATATTTCCTTTGTAAATATTTCAAAAGCTTGAAATATCCAGAAAGGGTTTTTGAGGGATTTAACCAATATTTTGAACATGACCTTGTGTTGAAACTCTTATATATGGACAATATATGTCCACTGAGTTTCCCTAGGTTTTTGTCAAATATTTTTGAAACAATAAAATAATTTTTCCCTATTAAAGACCATTTCTGGCCTTAAAAAAGCTTTTAAATAAAATAGGAAAATAACTTCTAAAATTATATTTTTGTGGTTTATGGGAACCCTATACCTAATAGGTTTCAAATATACCTTTTGAAATATTTTTCATACCCAAAATCAAGTACTTGCAGTGCAAACCTCAATTCAGGGGTTTTTGGAATACTAATTTTTGAAAATACTTTTTGGCCAAATTATTTTTGTAAGAAAATTCTATATTTCGCTATACACATGGCATGATCATTGGGAAAGGTTTTTGGATCAAGGAGAAGGAGTATAAGAGTTGGACGATTTATTTTATTTTTAGAGCACTTGCAAACAACAGACAAAAACCAATCAAGGCAAGGTCCAAAACACTCAGAAGTTTTTGTCAAACCACATTTTATCATGATTGATAGCTTAAGTGTAGTGGCACGAAAATCAGGGTCTGACAAGTAGCCGTGATGGTCCCTTCTCGGCGGAGTCCGGTACGTGAACACGGTTTGAGTTATGTATGAACGTAAGTAGTTTCAGGATGACTTCTTGATCACTTCTAGCTTCTCGACCGATGCGTTGCTTCTCTTCTCGCTCTCACTTGCGTATGTTAGCCACCATATATGCTTAGTGCTTGCTGCAGCTCCACCACCTTACCTTTTCCTACCCATGAGCTTAAATAGACTTGATCTCGCAGGTGTGAGATTGCTGAGTCCTCGTGACTCACAGATTCTACCAAAACAGATGCAGCTGCCGAGGATACCAATGCAAGTGGCGCAACCGAGCTTAAGTGGGAGTTTGACGAGGACCTTGGTCGCTACTATGTTTCGTTTCCTGATGATCAGTAGTGGAGCCCAATTGGGACGATCGGGGATCCATCATGTGGGGTTATCTTCTTTTCTTTTGGATTTGACTGTAGTCGGTCTATGAGTGTATTTTGAATGATGTATGAACTTGTTTATGTATTCTGTGAAGTGGCGATTGTAAGCCAACTCTCTTTATCCCATTCTTGTTCATTACATGGGATTGTGTGAAGATGACCCTAAGTCGTGCCTCTAAGTCGTGCCTCGACACGTGAGAGATATAGACGCATCGTGGGCATTACATCCACGTGTCGAGCGAATGCGAGAAGTCAAGGCATTTTTACATTTGCCACCCCGACCATGCGAGTAAATCGTCTATTTAAAGAGACGGGGATCCTCAGATCCAAATCGCACCATCTCCTCCCAGCCAGTATCCATCAGAGCGCGCCCAGAAAAATCCATACCACCATGGCCGGTCGTCGCGGTTCCTCCTCTCGCTCCCGTAGCACCAGGCTAGGTGATTGGGAGAAATGTTCTGCCCCCCACAGCCGACTAGTAGAGTTGCAGACCAAGGGGTTTCTCCCACCTGTGTATATGGTCCCCGTCCGAGTTGGACTAGCCACTTATAATGGGGGGGAGCAAGCGGAGAGCTCTCCAAACCCATCCAAGGGAGAGCGGGTATGCTTCATCCCCTATTTGCTGAGGGGACTCGGATTTCCAATCCATCCTTTCCTCCGCGGGCTCCTGGAGTTCTACAGCCTCCAGCTGCATAACTTTACCCCAGCCTCCATACTGCATATCGCAGGCTATGTTGCCTTCTGCGAGCTATTTCTGGGCTGCGAAGCCCATTTCAAGCTGTGGAAGAGGCTATTCTGCCTCCTACGCCGCACTCAGGAGGGGTCGGTATATCAAGTGGGCGGAGCAGAAATATGAATGATGATGATTAGGAGGATGATGCATAAAGTGATGACGGCAAGAGAAGCCCCACACCCAACTCGGTTTCATACTCGAAGCCAAAATGACCGGATGGGTGCAAGAAAGAAAAAACCGAAAAGAAGAAGAGGAAAGGAGATGATGAGCTCAAAATTGCTATGGAAGCTATTGTGAAGGCAAGGGTCGAAGCCAATGAGGTGAGGAAAATGGCAAGGAACCAAGATGCCGAGGCCGAGGAGAGGAGGTTGGCGGCCGAGGAGAGAAGGGTGGCGGCCGAGGAGAGAAAGGTGGCTTTGGAGGAGAGGAAAGTGAGCAATGAGGAGCGAGCTAAGTTGTTGGATTGGGAGAAGCACTTGTTCTTCTTGGACACATATAACCTCAATGCGGCGCAAAAGGAGTATGTCAATCTTGCCCAACAAGAAGTCTTGATCCAAAAAAGAGCCATGGTTCGTGCAATGAGTGGCGGTGGCCTCGACGCCATGGGTGGTGGTGGCTTCGGCGCCATGGGTGGCGGTGGCCTCGGCGCCATGGGTGGCGGTGGCCTCGGCGCCATGGGAGGCATGGGTGGCTTCGGAGCCATGGGAGGCATGGGTGCACATCCGGCCGCCATGGGAGGCATGGGTGCACCTCCGGCTGCAATGGGAGGCATGGGTGCACCTCCGGCCGCAATGGGAGGCATGGGTGCATCTCCGGCCGCCATGGGAGGCATGGGTGGCTTTGGAGCACCCTCCGACGCTATGGCCGCCATGGGAGGCATGAGTTTTGCTTCTCTCATGGGAGGCATGGGTGCACCTCCGGCCGCCATGGGTGGAATGTCTTTCGATGTGCCTTCTCACACACATTCCCATGAAGATGTCGTTGAAGATCTTGCCAACACCGTCGAAGCTTCATGTGATGCGGTGCGTGATGAGGAGAGGGGGGAAGATTCATCTTCGGAGGCGGAAGAGTCGTCTTCGGAAGATGAGGACGAAGACGAGGAAGATGGAGATTGATGTGTCTTTCATGTCTTGAACTTTAGTTTGCATTTGAACTTGGTTGGATGAACTTGTGGGCATGATTTTGAACTTGTGGGCATGAACTTTATTCATCAACTTGTTTGTGTCAAATTTCAAATGTTCATTGCATTTTGATTAATGTTTCAAACTCATTTTTATGTCCAAAATATCATATATGCAAAATTCCCGGCGGGTCGCGCGCGCTGTATTTTTGTGATCAGCGCGCGCGTTGTCACGCCCAATATGCGATACTATCCTAAAGAGACTCGAAGGTCCCACCAAGGATAGAACCGCATATTGAAACACTTTTGCAAGGTGGATATCATTACATCAACATTACATAATAGATGGGGATACATACAAGAGGCATACAATGCCACACGAATACAACATCATAATACATAAGAGCAACATCCGACTACGGATGAAACACAAACAGAAGCTCAAACGACATCCACCCTGCTAGCCCAGGCTGCCGACCTAGAACCTATCCCCTGATCGAAGAAGAAGCAGAAGAAGAACTCCAAATCAAGCAAACATCGCTCTCGCATCATGACCATCGCAATAACCTGTACCTGCAACTGTTGTTGTAGTAATCTGTGAGCCACGAGGACTCAGCAATCCCATTACCATGGGTATCAAGACTAGCAAAGCTTAATAGGAAAGGAAGGGGTAAAGCGGTGAGGTTGCAGCAGCGACTAAGCATGATATGGTGGCTAACATACGCAAATGAGAGCGAGAAGAGAAACAAAGGAACGGTCGTGAAGCTAGCAATGATCAAGAGGTGATCCTGAACATCTACTTATGTCAAACATAACCCAGAAACCGTGTTCACTTCCCGGACTCCACCGAGAAGAGACCATCACGGCTACACACGTGGTTGATGCGTTTTAATTCGGATCTGGTGTCAAGTTATCTACAACCGGACATTAACAAATTCCCATCTTCCACATAACCGCGGGCATGGCTCTCGAAAGTTTATACCCTGCAGGGGTGTCCCAACTTAGCCCATGATAAGCTCTCGTGATCAACGAAGGATACACCTTCTCCCAGGAAGACCCGATCAGTCTCGGAATCCCGGTTTACAAGACATTTCGACAATGGTAAAACAAGACCAGCAAAGCCGCACATATCTCGTTCTCAGGGCACACCAGATGAGCAAGACGACGGGTTGGCATAGACCCTGGTTGCCCAGGGGGCGCCGGACATCGCTCAGTTTGGACCAACACTTAGACAAGCATTGGTCCGGGGGGGCTAAACTAAAGATGACCCTTGGGTTAATTACTCCCAAGGGAAAAGTAGGTGGTGGTGAGGCAAATGGTAAAACCAAGGTTGGGCCTTGCTGGAGGAGTTTTAGTCAAAGCAAACTGTCAGGGGGGTCCCATAAATCACCCGACCGCGTAAGGAACACAAAATCTGGGAACATAACACCGGTATGACGGAAACTAGGGCGGCAAGAGTGGAACAAAACACCAGGCATAAGGCCGAGCCTTCCACCCTTTACCAAATATATAGATGCATTAATAATATAAGAGATATTGTGATATCCCAACATAACCCTGTCCACCATGGAGCAATCTTCAACTTCACCTGCAGCTAGCAACGCTATAAGAGGGGATGAGCAAAGCGGTAACATAGCCAAACAACGGTTTGCTAGGAATGGTGTCAAAGGTTAGAGGTTCATGGTAATTTGGGAGGCTTGATGAGCAAAACATAGGTAACGCAGCAAAGCGATAGAACGAAGCAACTAGCATAGCAATGATAGTAGTGAGATCCAGGGTAGCGGTCATCTTGCCTGAAATCCCACAAGGAAGAAGAACGAGTCCATGAAGAAGATGAAGCCACGAAGACGAACCAAGCGTAGACGAACGCATCCTCACGATCGCAACGAAACGGGAACTATCCAGAAGAAGCAGACAACATGGTAAACACACCACACATAGGCAAGACATGATGCACAACAAGCATGATGCATGACAAAGCTACATGAAGCTACTCATGGCAAGAGATGATGCATACAAGAGCAACACATCAAGGCAAGTTTAAATGAGGCCGGAAACAACATATAACAATTCCGGTAAGTCCTCATATGCATATTTTGAAATTGGTCCAGATCTGAACAAACCTTATGTTCAAGTTGTTAAACAGCAAGTTAAGATGCACCAAGATGATCTACACGAAATTCTAGTCAAGCTACATATAAAGTTCATTAGATTCAGAGCTACGGCCTAGAAGATATGAGCAAAACAAGTTAAACATGGCATTGATGCAAAATGCATACAAACATCCAGCAAACACCTCAAAACAATGATGCAACATGATAATATGAAACTACATGCAAAATCAAGCAAGTTTCATATAGAGCACACTCAAAACGGAGCAACGGTTCAACACATGCACTCTATACAAGTTATAGCAACAATATGTCCATAACAGCAACTAGGCATATTGCAAGCATCAAAACAACATGCTACAGCACCCCAACATAAGAACAAAAGGTATGGGCATGAAGAACAGGTAAAGCACAACAAAACAAGAACACTGAGCTATCTCCATAAACAACTAGAACATGCTCAAAAAGACATGGAAAGATTGCAAATAATAACAGTTTCAGACTTTGCAGAAATAACATCAGGTTGCATTGTTTCGAGCTATCAAACAACATGTTACAGGAACTTATCATGGCAAACAAAGGCATGGCATGAATCTACTAATTGCATAGAACAAAAGACCCTTACTGACCATGATCCAAAAAGGCATAGGAAATATGATGGCACCCATGTAAACATGGCAAGTTATATTACAGATTCATACATGGCAGGAACAACAATAAGTAGGCAGGTTGGTGAGCTTGAACCACTCACCACAGAGCAATACATGGCATGGCAAGGCAGCCAACAGTAAGAAGGCATGTTTGTGAAGCTAAGCATGGCAAGAGCAAGTTCATAGGGTGCATGGATCACTAGCAAACAATCATGGAAACATTGAACTTAATGTTAACAGGCTGACAGCAACATCATTTAGCAACTTTGGAGCAAGATTACAACAAGCTACAGCAGGCTATAAATGCAACCAGGGGCATGAATGGATAGAGCAAGACATGTATATCAAATCATCCTTAGTGAACATCTCCAAAATAATGCACGAAATGACTTGTAGAAGCACGTTAACATAGCAACAAAATATAACAGAATCTGTCAGGAAAACAACAACAGCAAGTACACTACTTAACAAGCTTGATGCACTCAGCACACAACTCACAAAAATACATGGTATGCACCTCTGGAAAGATGACATGGCATAGATCAAAACACATGTAGACATCAACCTCATAGGATGCACACATCAAACATGGAAAAAATGACAAATGAGCATGTTATAACAGTTTCAGCAGATTAACAGCAACATACACTGTTCCAACAGCATTTCGGGCATCAAGATGAGCTCAAATGAAAATGATAAATGACAAATGAGCATGTTATAACAGTTTCAGCAGATTAACAGCAACATGCACTCTTCCAACAGCATTTCGGGCATCAAGATGAGCTCAAATGAAAATGATGCAATGGAATGAAATGAAGTACCCGTTGAGACGAACAATTTGACATATTACACGCATGAAACGGAGCTACGGATGCAGAGATACAATGCGATGAACATGGCATGATTATGCACAATACTTCGGGACTTAGGCGATTTTCAGAGGGGGGGGGGGGAAGTCAACCTTGCAGATCCAGATCGGGCACGGAACCCGAGGTTCGCCGGAGTTTCCGCCGGAGTTGATGGGGACAATGGCCGGAGCTGCAGGGTTAATATCATATATTCGAATAGCCGTGTCCGCGGAAAAGGACTTCTGGGTTGCCTATAACAGTTCATAGACAAGTGAAAGTGGATACTCTAAAATGCACAAGATAAGCGTGAGTGCTATGGATGGCGTTCTCGTAGGGTGACGGAGCGGATCCATAGTGGTGTATTGATATGGTGAATATGTGGACTCGTGTGCGCCACCTTAAAAGAGTTACTTGCAGTCGTAGTTCAGGATAGCTACCGAGTCAAAGCTGGCTTGCTGCAGTTAAACCCCACCATCCCTTTGTTGATAATGATGCATATGTAGATAGTTCTGATGTAAGTCTTGTTGGGTACATTTATACTCACGTTTGCCTATTTTATGTTTTGCAGAGAGACTTCGGTCTCGCTAGTAGTTGCACGTGGACTTCGACGTTTAGCTTGTTACCTCAGCTACGATCTTGTGCCCTCGGCAGGATCTGGTAGATAGTCATGCTTCTCAGCCTTTTCCATTTGTAGATGTCTGTACTCAGACATGTTAAGCTTCCGCTTGTGCTTTGACTTGTATGCTCTAAATGTTGGGTCATGAGACCCATGTTTGTAATATCTCGCTCCTCGGAGCCTATTGAATAAAATACTTGAGTTGTAGAGTCATGTTGTGATGCCATGTTGTATTTGCACATATCAAGCATACTGTGTGTATGTTATTGAAATGCTTGGTATGTGTGGGATCTGACTATCTAGTTTTTTATCCTTGGTAGCCTCTCTTACCGGGAAATGTCTCCTAGTGCTTCCACTGAGCCTTGGTAGCTAGCTACTGCTGCGGAACACTTAGGCTGGCCGGCATGTGTCCTTCTTCGTTCCTGTGTCTATCCCTTTGGGGAAATGTCACGCGGTGTCTTCTGGAGTCCTGTTAGCCTGCTACAGCCCGGTTTGCCGGAGTCCTGCTAGCCCAGTTGCTACAGCCCGGGTTCACTCGCTGATGACCGACATGTTCGTTGTTGGGTCATGTATGCATGTCCCTGTAAGTTAGTGCCACTTTGGGTTCACGACTAGCCATGTCAGCCCGGGCTCCTTGTCATATGGATGCTAGCAACACTATCATATACGTGTGCCAAAAGGCGCAAACGGTCCCGGGCAAGGTAAGGCGACACCCGTCTGAATACCGTGCGTGAGGCCGCAAAGTGATATGAGGTGTTACATGCTAGATTGGTGTGGCTTTGAGTCGGGGTCCTGACAGCTTTGGCATCAAAGCCTGACTGCCTGTAGGATTGCCAAGCCAAACTGGTCGAAGTTGAGTCTAGAAATGCTTTAGTTATGTGTAAGAGAATTGATTGTGGGATGGAACGTAAGGCTCTTTTTACTCCTTATACCTTATGCCCTTCTGATCTGAGTCATTATACCTTTCCTACGGGGTTAAGGAACTAGGCGTTCTCTTCTTTCTATCAGGATCACGTGTTACTAATCCATAGACTTATAAGATTGGTGGATTCAATTCCTACTATCTCCGTGTATTGATAGTTGATCTCAAAACCTTGATATTGTGCTTCTGAGTGGTTATGCCACCTTTTTTGTAGCATGTCTCAAATTCTTTTGAGCATTTACAGCCGATATGTTGTCTGAGTCATCCCAGGTTTCTAAACAATCTGATGCACTTCCAAATCCTTTCCCTCTGGTTTTGATGTTCCTTTGGGCCAGGTTAATCACACTAATTGATGAGTTGAGGTATTCTATTACCTCGACATATATGTTGGAGTTAATATTATGACCCTAGGTGTCTTAGGGGATCATCTAGTAATCTAGCCATGATTTGTGTCCCAGTGTGATGGTTCTAGCCTTTATTCCCGAAAGCATCCTGTGATGCAATTTAGTTAGTATGTATTCTACTCCTGGGTTTTGAACCCGATATTCACCCTACTCTCTTCATATTGATAGTGTTTGCTCATTCCTTTAGGTTATTAGTAAACTTTGCGATAGTTCTCGAGGTTTGTGGTATATCGTTCTTCCAAATACCATGAACTACTTATGACAGCAGTTCCTCGTTGCACCAAAACATCACAACAAAAGTGCTCGATGAGTTCTCGATTCTATGTTGTGACTCTACCAATTCTACCTTTTCTACATGGGTTGTCCGGAAGAACTATGTTGAACTCGTTCGACATCCTAATCCATGCATCCACAACTCAGGAAATCATATGTTCTTTTGGGTTGTCCCTCTTCAGTCGTATTCCGACCTTCATCTATCAATTGATAGTCAGGAGTAATTGTGCATTCGTGTTATCGATGCTTATTATTCTTGTGGTCCGTCAAGCCATACTATTCAGAATGACCAGGAGAAACAAACTCCAGTACCTCATCCATCTCCAGGATTGGGTCAAAGCAGTTGTATTCCGTAGATCAAAATTCCATCAAGCTTTTGATCCCTTTTACCCTGAAGTATTACCCTCTTTACGTCAGGATCGTCATGAGAATTGCACTATCTCTTATGAATTCTTGATGCAGTAATACTTCTTGCCATCATTGTTCATTCCTCGGTTTCCGTGTTATTGTAACCGGAATGCCGACAAGTGAATCGTGGTGTGTGAAATCAATACTGCTAGCAACTTCGTTGCTTGGTAGTTAAATGGACAACAACCTCATTCTTAGTGTGCTGATTATTGAATCATCATTCTAAGATAGATTGTGCTACCTAGTCCTTATTTCCGGTGCACTCCTCGATCAATGAGATAGGATTGTGCCGATCCCTCGCTCTTGTGATCATATCATCTTGCCCTAAAAAGCAAGGTTGTTCTCGAGCTTAGTAACATATCGGTGGTTTGTGATTTTCCGAATATCTTCTCGGAAGTATTACCAAGTTGTCACCTGACTGCTATGTTGAGTTCGTGATCAAGATGGTTTCTTGTAAACAACCCCTTCTCCAAGAATCTATGTGGGATACCCCTGAGCTAGTTGGTTAAGCTGAACAACAACTTGGAGAGTTGGGAGATAAAAGCCGCCTGACTTAGTTCATGTTAAGGGATATCTTGTGTGTGTGTTGAAGAAAGATGATATCTTCATCAATTGATCCTCGAGACTAGTTGTTGGAGCTATTGTCTTGCCAAAACTTTGATTTGAGTGTGGGCTATTCTCAAATCAAATCAGAACCAACGATGCTCGTAATGTTGTCTTACTCGTGGATTTTCCTCGAGCATACACCATTATGTCTTTTGGGTCTGACCAATACTATCACCTTGTTCACATAGTTATGGAATTCCATCTCCATGGGAATCTGGATGAATTGTTGTTGAGCCCATCGACAACACCCTTATCTCCTCCATGATTTTGTTGAACATTAAGCTAGTGTTGGAAACTTCTATAAGCATTATCTTCATGTCCCGTTCATGAAGCATATGTTCGGATGTAAGAAGTGACTTCCTCAGATTCACGTGCATTTAATGTAAGTTGCCGCCATGAATTCGATAAAGTCAATGTTGCTTCCTTGGAATCATCCCAAGTTAGTCACACATTTGCAAAGTATATTATGGTTTGGTAGATTAATTTCCTCCACTCCATATGTATTCCGTAGCACACCAAGCCACTGATTGATTTGTTCAAGGAGTAGAAGTTCCTTCTGAAGAGCAAGACTTATGCAAGGACTTAGATATCCTTGATGATGGTTTCCCTCCTGAAATCGGTAGTGTTTTATTATAAGACAACTGTGTGGTCATGCTTGTCTCGGACAACGTGTTCACATGTTGTAGCAGAACCAGCTCATGTTTTGGATCTTGCTATCATAGTTCATTTTCCGAGAATCTCGCGACGTCATCTCTTCGATTTGTGTTGCAAACTTTCATTTTTCCTTCTAGACTTTATGAGTCTAGAATATTCTGACACCAACCAGATCTGAATCTCAGGCAGATATGATGGTTGGAACATCTCCCAAGGACTATAATATTGGTCTCTCTGTAACCCGGTAAAGAGAATGTCGTGGCTAACACACCCAACCGGAAGACCTGTTATTGTAGTATCTTGATTGAGAAAGTTGGCCACCTCCCCATGAGGATTTCGTAGGATTTAGTCCATAGTTATTCCTTATGGATTCTTGTGCTTCCGAAGTCCGACCTTTTACTTGATGTTCTAGATAACAAACCATATCTATGAATGGATTATGCTAGCACATCAAGGAGAACATTAGAAGCGGAGTGCTAAATGTCTCTTAGTCGATCGTCCAAATTCTATTCCCTTGGCCCCGCTAAGGTGAAATCTGAGAAGGTGTTATCTTCCTTTGCTTCTGCATCATCCATCGCTATTCGTCATGGTGGTATGTTGTGTTGCCAGGACCCTTGACATGGATATTGGTAAACCTTGATGAATATGGAAATGCTCAAGTTCTTGAGAGCACGCACAAGCACTAGGTGTTATCATCGGCACTAATTGGGATTGCTCCCAGTTTTCTTCGGTTATACTATAACCATTCCAATAGTGGATTCACTCTCTACTGTTGAGCTTCTCCCTAGTTACTAGAATCATTCCAAGCATTAGCATTTTGTTCCATCTTGCCCCACAATTGTGCCATTCCACCATGGACCTCATCCATTTCCGATGATAAGCAAAATCATTCTTGCGTTGTCTTCAACAAGGTAATCCACATCATCCATACTAGTCAGTATGCCATTCTACCGAACTTCCTCGAACGATCACTCGAGATTTGCCTTAGGCTCGTATAGATTGTTTTAGTGATCTCTATATCAAAGGTAATTCTTTTGCTACTTAAGGTATTGATCCTATAATGTCGGTGTCAAAACCGGCGGATCTCGGGTAGGGGGTCCCAAACTGTGCGTCTAGGCGGATGGTAACAGGAGACAAGGGACACGATGTTTTTACCCAGGTTCGGGCCCTCTCGATGGAGGTAAAACCCTACTCCTGCTTGATTGATATTGATGATATGGGTAGTACAAGAGTAGATCTACCACGATATCAAGGAGGCTAAACCCTAGAAGCTAGCCTATGGTATGATTGTTGTTCGTCCTACGGACTAAAACTCTTCGGTTTATATAGACACCGGAGAGGGCTAGCGTTACATAGAGTCGGTTAGAATGGTAGAAGATCGACATATCCGTCTCGCCAAGCTTGCCTTCCACGCCAAGGAAAGTCCCATCCGGACACGGGACGAAGTCTTCAATCTTGTATCTTCATTGTCTTGGAGTCCGGCCAATGATATTAGTTCGGCTATCCGGACACCCCCTAGTCCAGGACTCCCTCAGTAGCCCCTGAACCAGGCTTCAATGAGGACGAGTCCGGCGTGCATATTGTCTTAGGCATTGCAAGGAGGGTTCCTCCTCTGAATAATTCATAGAAGATTTTGAACACCAGGATAGTGTCCAGCTCTGTAAAATAAATTCCACATACCACCGTAGAGAGAATAATATTTACACAAGTTCAATCTGCTGACGTATTTCATGGCATGACGTCACACCACGGCCAAGCCTTTACTCGAATAATTTTTATTGTTCCACCTCAGCGCGTTTAGCGGAGCGGTTTCCTTGGCACGTCTTGTCAAAGCAGAGATCGTGTCCCCTTATTCCGGGATTCTCATCAATACAGACGTGGGTAACCCAACCGCGCCATTGATTGCGGCGCTTGGGAGATAAGCGAGTTTTACCGGGCTGGTGGCAACGCATAGTTTCGTACGCCCATATATAAGGGGATAAGGATCCACCTTTCTACCTACGCCTTCTTCCTCCTTTGCTTATCCATCTCCGCGCACTCGAGCTCCAGCGCCCAAGTCCGCACATCTCACCTCAACCTTCTCCAACCATGTCCGGAGCGGGAGGCAAGTGGATGGCCTCCTCCGTCACGGAGGGGCACATCAAAAAGCTGCGCAAGGCCGAATATTTGTCCAGCGATATCGGGCACCGGCTCCCCGACGAGGGGCAGCTCATCCCCACCCCCAGGCCCCATGAGAGGGTGGTGTTACTTCCCCATTTCCTCCACGGACTGGGCTTCCCACAACACCCATTTGTCCGGGGGCTCATGTTCTACTATGGCCCCAAATTTTATCCTCAACATCTCGGCGTTTATCGTCGTGTGCGAGGCCTTCCTCTGCATCCAGCCCCACTTCGGCTTATGGCTAAAGACTTTTAATGTGAAGCCGAAGGTAGTGGGTGGCCGCCAAGCGGAGTGTGGAGGCACCATGGTGGGCAAGATGCCCAACGTCACCTGGCTCAAGGGCGCCTTCGTGGAAACCATCAAAGGGTGACAATCGGGGTATTTCTACGTCACCGAGGCGCGTGACCCTGAATGGGCAGTAGCCCCCGAATTCAGATCTGGCGTCCCCACATGGCTCACCTCCTGGAAAGAGAAGGGCCTATCATGGGGCGATTCGGAGGAGCTGACCGGACTCCAATCCTATCTCCAAACCCTGGTGAACAAGAAGCTCAAGTTGGTCAACATAGTCCAGGTCATGCTCATCCGCTGGATTCTCCCGTGCCAACAGCGGGATTTCAACTTGTGGGAGTTCGATCCGGCACAGCACCAGACCTTGAGCAGGCTCTTCGAAACTACATACGAAGAGGCCTGGAGGGTGCTGTTCAAGGGCGCCGAGGCTCCCGCATCCGCTACCGACGATCGCGGATTCTGCTCGCAGCGTCAGGCTGGCGAGGTAAGCTATATTATCCTTTACGGGACACTTGCTTTCCATAGTTTCACTCTATGTGGGATCTAAACTCCCATTACCTTTAACAGGCTTGGCAGAAGACGTCCGGACAGGTTAACTGTCCGGCTCCCCTTCCAGAAGGCCTAGCGGATGCCCGTTTGACAGGGTTGCTGGTCCCGGCGCCTTACGTGGTGCCGGAAAAGAAGGCTAAGAAGAAGGCCACGGGAACCCGGAGGAGTTCCCCGCACTAGGTGTTATCGGACTCATCGTCCGATGACTCCGAGGCAGACTCGTCCCACGAATATGAGGAGGAGAAGAAAGAGGCCTCTCCCCCAGCGGGGGGAGATAAGAAGAGGAAGGCTTCCCCAACGGGGGAAGCCGAAGGGTCCAAGAAGGGAAGGACCCTTCCTTCGGACTGTTCCACCAATGCCGATGATGGCCAAGAGGAGTGGCCCACGAGGGCCAAGCCCCTAGTGAGATCGTAAGTGTCCGGATTCCTGAATAACTCATAATTTTTCTTTCGTCGCATACTGTCCTCCAACGCCGCATACAACCATGTAGTCCGCCCAAGGACGATCTCCCCGCTTCGTCGAGCGGGTCCTTGGGTTCGCCGGATGTGAATAGTGCTTCACTTTCGACCGCCTCCTCCCCTCGTGACGCAGACGACGCCGAGGTGGGGTCCCAGAAGGGGACCCGCCAGGAGGAGGAGGCCCCGGAGGTGCCGCAGGGCAACCTCCCGGACTTTGGACCAGACTCTGCACCGGAACCTTTGGTGGTTCCGGAGTCCGGCGGGCGGCCCCTTCGTGAGAGGGGAGAGACAGCGACGCCGGCGGCCTCCGTCCAACCGGAGGCGCCGGATAATTTACTGGAGGCGCTCAATGGTGCTTCCATTGATGAGGAGCACCGCACTGTTATGAGTGCGGTGATTCAGAAAGTTCAGTCCGCCAAAAGCAGGCTGACCGAGGCCTGCACCAGCCTTCTAACAGGCTTCGAGGTAAGAATTTTTAAGATATGTAAAATAGTACCGCATAGACAGTAGATCCTGATGCTCGGTTCAGTGTTCAGAAAGAAAAGACGAACTGAGGATCTAAAAATATATACGCAGGAGTCTAACACCAGTATGTCAATATGGGAATGCAGGTTGCGCTGCTGACCTCTGCCGAAGTGACTGCGGAGGTCAATGCCTTGAAGCAGAGCCTCGAGCGGTCCGAGAGCGAGCTCGGCCCTGCCAAGAAGCAGCTCGAGGACAAGGAAGGTAAGTAACACCTTATTAAAGTTATACCTTATAGAAAAGGATTTGGTTCCAAAAAATGACAGGAATAACGTGGGTATTCCAGGGGCTATGAACAAGGTGGCGACCCTGAAGGAGGCGGTGTCCGCGGCCGAACGCAATGCGGCCGCGGAACGCACCGAGCGTGAAAAGTAGGAGGCGCGGGTGGCGGAGGTACGGCAAGAGCTCCAGGCTCTCATGGAAAAACACGAGAGTTTGGAGCGTGACTCGAAGACTCGAGAGTCCGAGCTCGCGTCGGCTCTTGAGAGTGCCAAAGCCTCTAAGGACAAAGCCCAAAAGGCCCTCCAGGAAATCGAGGCAGTAAAGAAGATAGCCGCAGGTAAGGCATTCTTCATGCAAAGCAAGCATCTAAAAGTGAATTACTTGTTACTTACCCGGATTCGGAGCTCTCCAGGAGCATTCGCAGATCTGCCCCGTAGCGTGTCCGATGCTGCCGCGTTCTACAGAGCCGAGGAGGGGACCTCGACGGAAAAGGTGTTCTGGTCTCAGTAGGCTGAGGCCGGACATCCGGTGCCCCTGAGCGACCAGCTGAAGCAGCTGGTCGAGCTCCACAAGGTGGCCAAACAGGCCATGAAGGGCCTCATATTTCGGCTGTGGCCCAAAGAAGCCATGCCTGGGAACTACTTCGATCTGGTGTGGTGGCTGGTGGACGCCTGTCCATGGGTTGACGTCATCAAGCACTCCGCCTGCATTGAAGGTGCCCGTCGGGCCCTTGCCCGCGCTAAGGTGCACTGGGCAAGATGGACGCTGAGAAGCTTGTGACGGACGCGACACCGTCGGGCAAGGAGTATCGCACGCCCGAGATGTATTATAAGGGTGTCCTAAAGGGTGTCCGCATTATTGCGGGTGAATGCTGCAAAGATGTAATTTTTGAGTAGACTCGCATTTTGTTATCCTGTGCGCTGAAAACTTTGTTCATATGCGCTAAGCAACGCTTGTTAATTTAAAATATTACCTTCTGTGCGGCCGTTTATCAAATCTGAGAGATGGCAAGTCATTGGCTTCGGCCCCCATGCCACGAGTGCCGGGGTGTTCGGGATAAACTTGAGCGCTCTTGTTCCCATTTTTGGGTCCTTCTAGGGAGGCGCTCAACACAACGAACGAGGCAACTGGACTTATAATGCTTGAACACTCTCACTTAGCCATAGAATTCTATAATTTTAAATTTCGGTGAAGCCCCTAGTGTTCGGAAGGCCGAATTCGGGGCGCTATCCACGCCTGGGCCGGACAAAGCCGTTTCCTCGCTCTAAGCGGCATAAGTCTTTGGGGACTCAAAGAAACCTCTCGAACAACGACCGGCTCTCGCCCCATCATGACGGTCAGTTTTAGCTTTCTCCACTGAGGTGCTCAACCCAGCTCAACTGGGGCATAATCGCAGTGGTTCTCCCAGCGCTACCTTAGCCGATACAATGGAACGTAAGGTACCAAAACATGGGAGCCGGGCAAACCCAACTATTGACCCAAGACATGATTCGGAGCCGATGCATATAATGCTATAAGTTCAGGGTGCCGCACTTGTGAAAGTATTCGAACTTACCACACCATAATTTGGGGAACTTAAGCCCCTGGTGTATTTGGCCGTACCAAAGCGTACGGGTGCAACATGTCGTAAGTGAACATATATAGAAAGGAATGCAATGATAAGCGAAAAGTGATGCATTGTTTATTCAAAAAATACTGCAGTGAAGGCAGAACGATACAAATAGTGTGATAAGCAAGGGGTGGGATTATTTAACATGTATCTCTCCAGGGTAGGCTGCGGAATGGTATATAAAACAGGTATAATGCTCGTAATGGAGACCACCTGGATACTCGTCGTAGCCTTTCTGCTTCCCTGGCTGTTGCATCGTGTGTGCGGCAGATCTACTGCCAAACAGGGCTTCTGGAAAACGAAGTCCTAAGAATAAGAAGAAAGAAAGAAAAAAAAGAATGACAAACTTCGGAGCCCCTGGTGTGGTTGATCCGTACTCTGGGCATGCCATGGTCGTGCCCCTCCCCCTATGCCCATGGTATCTCCAGAGCGCAGTGATGTACGCGTGGTACTGGTCTCGCAATTTTGTGATGGCTGGGGTTGGGGCCGCATTGCTACGCATGCTCGGAACGTGCCAGGTGGTCTTGTTGTAGGTTACGTTGACCGTGATGACTCCTCGAGGGCCTGGCATCTTGAGCTTGAGGTATGCGTAGTGCGGCACCGCATTGAACTTTGCAAATGCAGTTCGTCCGAGCAGTGCATGATAGCCGCTGCAGAACGAGACTATGTCGAAGATTAACTCCTCGCTTCGAAAGTTATCCGGGGATCCGAAGACCACTTCAACTGTGACTGAGCCAGTACAATTGGCCTCTACACCTGGTATGACGCCTTTGAAGGTCATCTTTGTGGGTTTAATCCTTGAGGGGTCTATGCCCATCTTGCACACTGTATCCTGATAAAGCAGGTTCAGGTTGCTGCCGCCGTCCATCAGGACTCTAGTGAGGTGAAATCCGTCGATGATTGGGTCTAGAACCAATGGGGCGAATCTGCTGTGGCGGATACTGGTGGGGTGGTCCCTTCGATCAAAAGAGATCGGGCAGGAGGACCACGGATTGAACTTTGGGGCGACTGGCTCCATCGCGTATATGTCCCTGAGCGCACGCTTCCTCTCCCTTTTGGGTATGTGGGTTGCGTATATCATGTTCACCGTCCGCACTTGTGGGAGGAAACCCTTCTGTTCTCTATTGTTCGGCGGCCGTGTCTCCTCCTCGTCATCGCTATGCAGCCCCTTGTCATTGCTTTCGGCGATCAACTTGCCTGCCTGCTTGAACACCCAACAATCCCTGTTGGTGTGATTAGCTGGCTTTTCGGGGGTGCCGTGTATCTGGCACAAGCGATCGAGTATCCGGTCCAAATTGGACGGGCCCGGAGTAGTTCTTTTAAATACCTTTTTCCGCTGACCGGGTTTAGAGCCTCTGAATCCGGCGTTGACTGCCGCATCTTCAGTATTATCGCCGTTAATGCGGCGCTTGTGCTTATTGCGAAGCGACCTGCCATTGCTGTCTTTGGTATCCGAACTACCAGAGTTTTTTGTTAGGTTGTTACTGCGGGCTAGCCAGCTGTCTTATCCCACACAGAAGTGGGTCATGAGCGATGTGAGGGCTGCCATTGATTTCGGCTTTTCATGTCCTAGGTGTCGGGCAAGCCATTCGTCACGGATGTTATGTTTGAAGGCTGCAAGGGCCTCTGCATCCGGATAGTCGACTATTTGATTTTTCTTGGTTAAGAACCGTGTCCAGAATTTTCTGGCCGATTCGTCTGGCTGCTGAATTATGTGGCTTAGGTCATCGGCGTCTGGTGGTCGCACATATGTGCCCTGGAAGTTATCAAGGAATGCAGCTTCCAGGTCTTCCCAACACCCAATTGATTCTGCTGGCAAGCTATTGAGCCAATGCCGAGCTGGTCCTTTAAGCTTGAGTGGGAGGTATTTGATGGCGTGAAGATCATCACCACGGGCCATGTGGATATGAAGAAGATAGTCTTCGATCCAAGCCGCAGGATCTGTTGTGCCGTCGTAGGATTCAATGTTTATGGGTTTGAAACCTTCGGGGATTTGATGATCCATTACTTCATCTGTGAAGCATAGTGGGTGTGCGGCGCCTCTGTATTGGGCTATATCACGACGCAGCTCAAGCGAGCTTTGTCTACTGTGTTCGGCTCGGCCGGAATTGCTATATCCGGCGTGACGGTTGTCGTCGCGTATCGTGGGGCGCCCACGCGATCCGTAGATCGATCTTGTTTGTCTTGCCTTATCCTCCAATATGTCTCGCAAGTCCGGCGCATTCCCCCGTGGCTTTGTACTTTTAGAGCGACGCCGGGGTATGGCTTTAGTGGAGGGCCTAGAGGCCTCTCTATCGCGGACACGAGGTGGCCAGTCGGCCGTATTGTGCGCTGGTGATGTAGGTTTATGTGCTTCCTCCTCTAATCGGGGTAGCGGCTTGCGTTTGGGGTAGCTTTTGGAGGGGCGTTCGAGTTCATACTCTTCGGCCGCAAGGACTTCAGTCCATCTGTCGGCTAGCAAATCTTGGTCAGCTCTAAGCTATTGCTGCTTTTTCTTGAGGCTGCTTGCTGTGGCCATAAGCCTGCGTTTGAAACGCTCTTGTTCGACGGGATCCTCAGGTATGACAAATTCGTCGTTGTCGATGCTTGCCTCGTCTCCGAAGGGAGACATGTAATTATCGTCCTCTACCTCTTTGTCTGCTACTCTCTCACGAGGGCTGGCTTCTCCATCCTCCTGTGCTGAATCTTGCTGGAGGGGGTTGTCTTAGGGACTGTCCGGGGTGTTATTATCTCCGGTGCCGGTATCTCCATTCTTGCTGTGGCGGGATTTGGAGTGGCGCCGCTGACGCCGGCGTTTAGGCTATTTCTTGGAGGGGTCATCCTCCGCTGTTCCATCGCCATTCCCATCCTTTGTGATGTCCACCATGTATATGTCGTATGACGAGGTGGCTTTCCAGTGCCCCGTAGGCGCTGGTTCTTGATCGTCTCCGGCATCGTCTTCCATACCATCAATGACTTCTTAGTCGAAGTCTAGCATGTCGGTTAAGTCATCGACGGTGGCTACGAAGTGGGTGGTGGGTGGGTTTTGAATTTCTTCATTGTCCGCATCGCAACCGTCCTGACGGTAATCCGGCCAGGGCTCTCCTGATAAAGAGAGACACTTTAGCGATTTAAGGATGTCGCCGAAAGGCGAGTGTTGAAAGATGTCCGCAACAGTGAACTCCATGATCGGCGCCCAGTCAGATTTGATTGGCAGGGGCGCGGATGGTTCGTGGTCCGGACAGGAGTTCGGCACCTTGGAGTCACGAGCTTCACAAGGGACAGGGTCGGTATTCGGCTCTATTGCCATGGAGGTAGCAGCCCCCGAGGCGGTGTCCGGCCACGCATCCTCGATCGGCACGGTCGGCTCCGAGCTAAGGGTCAGAGCGGACTCTGGTGCAGCCTCCAGGGCACTGTCCGGCAGCAGAGCTAAATCATGCCCATCGTGACAGTGCGGCGCGCTCGGCTGTGGCTCGAATCTGTCGAAGATCAAGTCTCCGCGGATGTCGGCCGTATAGTTCAAACTTCCAAATCTGACCTGATGGCCAGGGGCGTAGCTTTCGATCTGCTCCAGATGGCCAAGTGAATTGGCCTGCAGTGCGAAGCCGCCGAATATGAAGATCTGTCCGGGGAGAAAAGTCTCACCCTGGACCGCGTTGTTGTTGACGATCGAAGGAGCCATCGGTCCTATAGGTGACGACACAGAGGAACTCTCAATGAAAGCACCAATGTCGGTGTCAAAACCGGCGGATCTCGGGTAGGGGGTCCCGAACTGTGCGTCTAGGCGGATGGTAACAGGAGACAAGGAACACGATGTTTTTACCCAGGTTCGGGCCCTCTCGATGGAGGTAAAACCCTACTCCTGCTTGATTGATATTGATGATATGGGTAGTACAAGAGTAGATCTACCACGAGATCAAGGAGGCTAAACCCTAGAAGCTAGCCTATGGTATGATTGTTGTTCGTCCTACGGACTAAAACCCTCCGGTTTATATAGACACCGGAGAGGGCTACGGTTACACAGGGTCGGTTACAATGGTAGGAGATCTACATATCCGTATCGCCAAGCTTGCCTTCCACGCCCATCTGGACACGGGACGAAGTCTTCAATCTTGTATCTTCATAGTCTTGGAGTCCGGCCAATGATGTTAGTTCGGCTATCCGGACATCCCCTAGTCCATGACTCCCTCACACATCATCCATACTAGTCCGAGTATGCCATTCTACCGAACTTCCTCGAACGATCGCTCCAGATTTGCGTTAGGCTCGAATAGAGAGTTTCAGTGATCTCTATATCAAAGGTAATTCTTTTGCTACTTAAGGTATTGATCCTATGAGGCACCTTCCCTGAGGTGTCTCGATATGGTGTCTTGGAAACCTAACTCCTCGCCACGTTGACAACCGTTCACCACCCTCTTAAGTGTGAAATTGTTGTCTTCCTGGTGAACCTCCATCATATGTTCCACACCATTCCTCTAGATGTGTGCTTCGTGTCTCAGCTCGAGAGATGTTGCTATGACTCACCCCGTGAGCTGATCCTAAGTTGTTTGATCTTCAAGAAGAACGATTCTTTTAGAGTCTTTCCTTTCCTCTCGTTGTCATGTTAGTTGGAGTTCTCAGAGCAAGACTTCGAGACAATGATGGTGAACGAATCAACGTTCATTTGAAGTGCAACCTGGATCATGAAGATTGTGTGAGTTTCCGATCCCCCTCATCTTACCCTATGCTTGAATCTCGGGACGAGATTCTTGCTTAGTGGGGGTGAGATGTCACATCCCTAGTTCTATTAATGCCTAGTGCTAGCATCTGGTGTTGCATCATGTTTAAATTTCAGTTAAACCTGAAATGGGGATTGCCTAAACCCTAGCATCAAAGGACTCCACTAGGTTCAACTAAAATATTCTCAGTGAATCCAAATGGCTTTCAAAAATGTTCATCATTTCTGGAAAATGCTGGAAACATTAACCAGAGGTGTTGCACCTTTTTCCATGTCATATTTGGGCTCTGGATTAAATCATATGCTATTTGCAATTGGGCATTTAAATGCTATATAATATTTTAAATGCTCAATTAATTCTGAACTTAAGTGAGGGCTGTTGGGAATATTCCAAATAGAGCCCACAATTATTTTCAGGATTTTTGAAAACGTGTTGGTATTTTAAATAAAGCCCAGAAGTTACAGAAAAATAGAAAACAAAAAACAATTTAGAAAAGCGAGAGAGAGAACGCCTACCTGGGCCACTTACCTGACCGGACCAGATGGCAGCCCACCTGTGCGGCCCAGCCCACCTGGCCCCTCCCAGTCGTCTTCCTCCCTGCCAGGAGGACAAGCGCGTGGCCAACGCACGCTGGCGCATGCCCGGCCACCTCCTGCTTGCCGCTTCGCCCTGGCCTCTTCGGGTGATGCCACGCAGCCCTCTCGCTCCTATCACTCACTCTCTGCTCTCTCCCTCGCCCTCCAGTCCCTTCCCCGAGCGCGACCGAACGCAGTCGTCGGCGCCGATGAGCTCCACCATGGCCACAACCATCTCTGAGCCTCTCCGACGCGCCCCCGAGCTCTGCCATGACGTTCCCGTCCTTACCACCGATCCAAAAGATGCCGGACGCCCTGGAGCGCCGTCATCGATGCCATCTTCGTCCTCTGCACCGACGGCCTCGTCCATCGATTCGTCATCACCAGGCCGTCCCCGAGCCCTCTGAGATCACCGACGACCCCGTCGTGAGTTCCTCTACCTAACCCCTCTCTCCCCGCCGTCGTTCTCCTCCTCTAGCCCCGCGGTCCACCGGAGCCGAAAGCTCACCGCCGCCGTGATTCCTTGCCGCCATGGCCATGGTCACCGCAGCCCGCGCCTGAGCACGTCACCGTGCTCGGTGAACCCCCAGGAGCGCGTAGCACCTGCCAGTTTATCCCCTAGCGCCCGTAGCGTCGACCCAGTCCACACCCGAACTCCGGCCGCCGCGGAAGTTCTTGCCGCCGTTAACTCCGGCCATCGCAGCTGCTGCCGCCACCACCACTAGATGCGCGAGAGCTCCAGCAAGCCGTAGCAGCAAACTGCGCTCAAAACGGAGCCCCATAGCGAAATACCGAGCCACCCCAGTGCGTCCCCGCCGCATTTTTGGTCGTCGCCTGCGACTCTCCGGCGAGCTGACGTGGCACCGTCACTAGTGGCTAATGACGCCACTAATTAACCCCCTGACCCACTTACACCTGGGCCCCACGCCCTAAATAATCTAGGTTTTATTTCTGTTTAGATTAGTTTATAAGCACGCGGGACCCACCAGTCAGAGTTGACTGTGCTGATGTGTCTGTTGACCCGGACCCACCTGCCATTGACACTGAACAGCACTAGGTCACTGACCAGTGGACCCCACTAGTCAGGTTTGACCCTGGTCAACTCGGTTGACCTGCTGAGGTCGTGATGATGTCATGCTGACGCAGTAAATCTATTTCTAGATTTAGCTTAATCTTAAATAATCCAGAATTGCAAAAAATGCTCTAAACTTCTAAAATTCATAGAAATTTAATCGTAACTCAGAATGAAATAATTTATATATGAAAAATGATCAGAAAAATCCAATCTATCCGTCTGTGCCATTTTCATGCATGTTAGAACAACTTAAAGCTGCTGAATACAACAAATTGAATTAATGGCATTTGAAATGTCATATATGGAGTTTGAATTTGAATCTTGGATTCAAACCAACTGCATTTAATCTTCTGCTAGTTGCATTAGCTCAAATCACAAAATTTTGACATGTCGTGATCATGCATCATATTGTGCATTGCATTGATTGTGTTCTTCCTTGTTTGCTGGTAATTGTCCCCTCTTAGTAGACGACGTTACGACGATGAGTTCGATGACACCGATGAAGAACTATACTATCTTCAGAAGTGCCAGGCAAGCAAAACCCCCTTGTTCATTCCGATACAATCCCACTCTCTCACTCCTGCTCTCTTTTACTGCATTAGGACAACAACGAATCATCTATTATTTGCTGCAGTAGCTGAACCCCTTTATCCTCTGCATGACCTGTCATTGCCACAGTAAATAGATGAAACCCACTAGCATGAGTAGGAGTTGTTTGAGCCCTGTTGTGCCTACTCATTCATGCTTGTTTGTCATGCCTGCTATTGCTTAGAGTTGAGTCAGGTCTGATTAATCGGGGATGAATCAGAGGTGTGTGAACATGTCCTTCTGTGTGTGAGCTAAGTGTGTGAACACGATTTGGTAAAGGTAGCGGTGAGAGGCCATGTAGGAGTACATGGTGGGTTGTCTCATTGAAGCCGTCCTCAGGAACTGAGTTCTGTGTTTGTGATCCATGATTCAACTACTACCATGCGTTGGGCCCTGAAATATGACCCCGCTCGACTTCTTAACCACCCTAGTCCTCTGTCCAGGAGTTGCAAGTAGTTTCTGGTGTTTGTAGTATGCTGGAGGCCGTGCGCAGCACTGACCGGAGGGGTGGGCTGTGATGCGGTAGGCACGTGGCCGGGTATACCGGGCGCCCGTTTGGTGTCTCGGAACCCTGTTCACATCGTTCGCGGTCGTACGTGGAAACCTCGGCCGGACTCCTTGCGGATGGAACCTGAATAGGCGATAAACCTGGACTAGAGACTTAGGTGTTTAGGTAGGTCGTGGTCTACACCCACGTCGGCTTTCGCTTGAAGTCTGCCGAGGACATGTCGTGTGCAGACGCTAAGTGGTGGAAACATGTATGAAGAAGTACACCCCTACAGGGTTAACATCATCTATTCGAATAGCCGTGTCCGCGGAAAAGGACTTCTGGGTTGCCTATAATAGTTCATAGACAAGTGAAAGTGGATACTCTAAAATGCGCAAGATAAGCGTGAGTGCTATGGATGGCGTTCTCGTAGGGTGACGGAGTGGATCCATAGTGGTGTATTGATATGGTGAATATGTGGACTCGTGTGCGCCACCTCAAAAGAGTTACTTGTAGTCATAGTTCAGGATAGCCACCGAGTCAAAGCTGGCTTGCTGCAGTTAAACCCCACCATCCCTTTGTTGATAATGATGCATATGTAGATAGTTCTGATGCAAGTCTTGCTGGGTACATTTGTACTCACATTTGCCTATTTTATGTTTTGTAGAGAGACTTCGGTCTCGCTAGTAGTTGCACGTGGGCTTCGACGTTTAGCTTGTTACCTCAGCTACGATCTTGCGCCCTCGGCAGGATCTGGTAGATAGTCAGGCTTCTCAGCCTTTTCTATTTGTAGATGTCTGTACTCAGACATGTTAAGCTTCCGCTTGTGCTTTGACTTGTATGCTCTGAATGTTGGGTCATGAGACCTGAGGGAGTCCTGGACTAGGGGGTGTCCGGATAGCCGGACTATCATCATCGGCCGGACTCCAAGACTATGAACATACAAGATTGAAGACTTTGTCCCGTGTCCGGATGGGACTTTCCTTGGCGTGGAAGGCAAGCTTGGCAATACGGATATGTAGATCTCCTACCATTGTAACCGACTCTGTACAACCCTAGCCCTCTCCGGTGTTTATATAAACCGGAGGGTTTTAGTCCGTAGGACGAACAACCATTACAACAATCATACCATAGGCTAGCTTCTAGGGTTTAGCCTCCTTGATCTTGTGGTAGATCCACTCTTGTACTACCCATATCATCAATATTAATCAAGCAGGAGTAGGGTTTTACCTCCATCGAGAGGGCCCGAACCTGGGTAAAAACATCGTGTCCCTTGTCTCCTGTTACCATCCGCCTAGACGCACAGTTCGGTACCCCCTACCCGAGATCCGCCGGTTTTGACACCGACATTGGGGCTTTCATTGAGAGTTCCTCTGTGTCGTCACTGATAGGCTTGATGGCTCCTTCGATCATCAACAACGACGTAGTCTAGGGTGAGACCTTTCTCCCCGGACAGATCTTCGTATTCGGTGGCTTTGCACTGCGGGCCAATTCGCTTGGCCATCTAGAGCAGATCGAAGTTACGCCCCTGGCCATCAGGTCAGGTTTGGAAGTGTAAACTTCACGGCTGACATCCGCGGAGACTTAATCTTTGATGGATCTGAGCCACAGCCAAGGGCGCCGCACTGTCACGATGGGCATGATTTAGCTCTGCTGCCGGACAGTGCCCTGGAGGCCGCACATGAGTCCGCTCCGACACATAATTCGGAGCCGACCGCGCAGATCGAGGATGGGTGGCTAGACACCGCCTCGGGGGCTGCAACTCCTACGGCGATGGAGCCGAATACCTACCTTGTCCCTTGTGACTCCGAGGTGCCGGACTCCTTGCCGGACTTCGAAGCTCCTGCGCCCCTACCAATCGAATCCAACTGGGCGCCGATCATGGAGTTCACCGCCGCGGACATCTTTCAGCACTCGCCTTTCGGCGATATTCTGAATTCGCTAATGTATCTCTCGTTGTCAGGAGAGCCCTGGCCGAACTGCGGTCAGGACGGTTGGGATGCGGATGGTGAAGAAACTCAAAGCCCACCCACCACCCACTTTGTAGCCACTGTCGATGATCTAACCGACATGCTAGACTACGACTCCGAAGACATCGATGGTATGGACGACGATGCCGGAGACGACCAAGAACCAGCACCTACGGGGCACTGGAAGACCACCTCGTCATACGACATATACATGGTGGACATCCCAAAGGATGGGAATGGCGAAGAAGCAGCGGAGGCAGATTCCTCCAACAAACAGCCCAAGCGCCGGCGTTAGCGGCACCGCTCTAAATCCCGCCACAGCAAGAATGGAGATTCCGGCACCGGAGATAATAACACCCCAGAGAGTGCCGAAGACAACCCCCTCCAGCAGGATTCAGCACAGGAGGACGGAGAAGCCAGCCCCCACGAGAGAGCGGCAGACGAAGAGGTAGAGGACGATAATTACATGCCTCCCTCCGGAGACGAGGCAAGCCTCAACGACGACGAATTTGTCGTGCCCGAGGATCCCGTCGAACAAGAGCGTTTTAAACGCAGGCTAATGGCCACGGCGAACAGCCTAAAGAAAAAGCAGCAACAGCTTAGAGCTAATCAAGATCTGCTAGCCGACAGATGGACTGAAGTCCTCGCGGTCGAAGAGCATGAACTCGAACGCCCCTCCAAAAGCTACCCCAAACGCAAGTTGCTCCCCCGATTAGAGGAGGAGGCATATAGACCTTCATCACCAGCGCACAATACGGCAGACCGACCATCTCGTGGCCGCGACAGAGAGGCCTCTAGGCCCTCCACCAGAACCGTACCCCGGCACCGCTCGAAAAGTACGAAGCCACGAGGGAATGCGCCGGACTTGCGAGACATATTGGAGGACAAGGCAAGACAATCAAGATCGATCTACGGATCACGCGGGCGCCCCACGATGCACGACGAATACCGTCGCGCCAGATACAGCAACTCCGGCCTGGCCGAACACAGTAGACAAAGCTCGCTTGAGCTACGTCGTGATATAGCCCAATATAGAGGCGCCGCACACCCACTATGCTTCACAGACGAAGTAATGGATCATCAAATCCCTGAAGGGTTTAAACACGTGAACATTGAATCCTACGATGGCACAACAGACCCCGCGGTTTGGATCGAAGACTATCTCCTTCATATCCACATGGCCCGCGGTGACGATCTTCACGCCATCAAATATCTCCCACTCAAGCTTAAAGGACCAGCTCGGCATTGGCTTAACAGCTTGCCAGTAGAGTCAATTGGCTGTTGGGAGGACCTGGAAGCGGCATTCCTTGACAACTTCTAGGGAACATATGTGCGACCACCAGACGCCGATGACCTAAGCCACATAATTCAGCAGCGAGACAAATCGGCCAGACAGTTCTGGACACGGTTCTTAACAAAGAAAAACCAAATAGTCGACTGTCCGGATGCAGAGGCCCTCGCAGCCTTCAAGCATAACATCCGCGACGAGTGGCTGTCCCGGCACCTAGGACAGGAAAAGCCGAAATCCATGGCAGCCCTCACATCACTCATGACCCGCTTCTGCACGGCAGAGGACAGCTGGCTAGCCCGCAGTAACAACCTCAGCAAAAAATCTGGCAGTCCGGATACCAAGGACCGCAATGGCAGGTCGCGTCGAAACAAAAACAAACGCCGCGTTAACGGCGATAACACTGAGGATACGGCAGTCAACACCAGATTCAGAGGCTCTAAACCCGGTCAGCGGAAAAAGTCATTCAAAAGAACTACTCTGGGCCCGTCCAATTTGGACCGAATACTCGACCGCTCTTGCAAGATACATGGCACCCCCGAAAAGCCAGCTAATCACACCAACAGGGATTGTTGGGTATTTAAGCAGGCAGGCAAGTTAATTGCCGAAAACAATGACAAGGGGTTGCATAGCGATGACGAGGAAGAAACCCGTCCACCAAACAATAGAGGACAGAAATGTTTCCCCCCACAAGTGCGGACGGTGAACATGATATACGCAACTCACATACCCAAGAGGGAGCGGAAGCGTGCACTCAGGGACGTATACGCGATGGAGCCAGTCGCCCCAAAGTTCAACCTATGGTCCTCCTGCCCGATCACTTTTGATCGAAGGGACCACCCCACCAGTATCTGCCATGGCGGATTCACCGCATTGGTTTTAGACTCAATCGTCGATGGATTTCACCTCACTAGAGTCCTGATGGATGGCGGCAGCAGCCTGAACCTGCTTTATCAGGATACAGTGCGCAAGATGGGCATAGACCCCTCAAGGATTAAACCCACAAAGACGACCTTCAAAGGTGTCATACTAGGTGTAGAGGCCAATTGTACAGGCTCGGTTACACTGGAAGTGTTCTTCGTATCCCCGGATAACTTCCGAAGCGAGGAGTTAATCTTCGATATAGCCTCGTTCCACAGTGGCTATCATGCTCTTCTCGGACGAACTGCGTTTGCAAAGTTCAACGCGGTGCCGCACTACGCATACCTCAAGCTCAAGATGCCAGGCCCTCGAGGAGTCATCACGGTCAACTGAAACACTGAACGCTCCCTCCGAACAGAGGAACACACAGTGGCTCTCGCGACAGAAGTACAGAGCAGCCTTTTAAGGCAATTTTCGAGTCCGGCCGTTAAGCGACCGGACACGGCCAAACGCGCCCGGAGTAACGTATAACAAGACCACCTGGCACGTTCCGAGCACGCGTAGCAATGCGGCCCCAACCCCAGCCCTTGCATAATTGCAAAACTAGTCCTTCGCGTACATCATTACACTCTGGAGATACCATGGGCATAGGGGGAGGGGCACGACCACGATAGGCCCAGAGTGCGGCTCAACCACACCAGGGGCTCCCAAGTGTGTCGCTCTTTTTCTTTTTTATTTTTTCTTACCCACAGGACTCCGTTCACCAGAGGCCCTGTCCGGCAGTAGACCTGCCGAACTCACGATGCAACTGCCAGGGAAGGAGAAAGGCTATGATGAACACTCACATGGTCTCCATTACGAGCATTAAATCTGTTTAATACACTATTCCGCAGCCTACCCCTGGAGGGGGACATGTTTAATAGTCCAATCCCTTGCTTACCGCACTATTTGTATCGTTCTGCATTCATGGCAGTATTTCTGGAGTAAATAATGCATCGCTTTTTGCTTATAATTGCATTTCTTTATTATATATGTTCATTTATGACATGTTGCATCCGTACACTTCGGTACGGCTAAATACACCAGGGGCTTAAGTTCCCCACATTATGGTGTAATAAGTCCGAACACTTTCACCAGTGCGGCACCCCGAACTTATAGCATTATATGCATCGGCTCTGAATCATGTCTTGGGTCAATAGTTGGGTTTGCCCGGCTCCCATGTTTTGGTACCTTACGTTCCGTTGTATCGGCTAAGGTAGCTGTCGGTGTCAAAACCGGCGGATCTCGGGTAGGGGGTCCCGAACTATGTGTCTAGGCGGATGGTAACAGGAGACGAGGGACACGATGTTTTTACCCAGGTTCGGGCCCTCTCGATGGAGGTAAAACCCTACGTCCTGCTTGATTAATATTGATGATATGGGTAGTACAAGAGTAGATCTACCACGAGATCAAGGAGGCTAAACCCTAGAAGCTAGCCTATGGTATGATTGTTGTAATGTATGTTGTCCTACGGACTAAAGCCCTCCGGTTTATATAGACACCGGAGAGGGCTAGGGTTACACAGAGTCAGTTACAATGGTAGGAGATCTACATATCCGTATTGCCAAGCTTGCCTTCCACGCCAAGGAAAGTACCATCCGGACATGAGCCGGAGTCTTCAATCTTGTATCTTCGTAGTCTTGGAGTCCGGCGGATAATGATAGTCCGGCTGTCCGGACACCCCCTAGTCCAGGACTCCCTCAGTAGCCCCTGAACCAGTCTTCAATGACGATAAGTCCGGCGTGCACAATGTTCGGCATTGCAAGGCGGGTTCCTCCCTTGAATAATCCAGAGAAGATCATGAACACCAGGATAGTGTCCGGCTCTGCAAAATAAATTCCACATTCCACCGTAGAGAGAATAAAATGTACACTTAGTTCAATATGCTGACGTATTATGCGGCATGACATCACACCGCCACCAGGCCTTTGTTTGAATTACTATACCGCCTCAGCATGTTTAGCGAAGCGGTTTCCTTGGCACGTCTTGTTGAAGCAGAGATCGTGTTCCCTTATTCCGGGATTCTCATCAATACGTGCGTGGGTAACCCAACCGCTCCCGTCGCCACGCCTCCTCTATCGAAGGGGAATCCCAAACGGTCACGGAGACGGCCCTTGGTACTTCTTCCCCTTTATAAGAGGACCAAGGCTCGCCATTGTTCTTCAATCTCGCATCGAATCTCTTCCCCGCTCCCAGTTCCAACACCCAGAGCCTCAGATTCGAGCGCTTCGGATCCTCAATCATGTCCGGCTCCGACCTCCAGGGCCGGTGGATGCCCTCCTCCGTCACGGAGGAGGACATATTGAAGTTGCGTGAGGCCAAGTACCTGGCCTACGAGGTTTCGCACAGGTTGCCTGCCCAAGGGCAGGCCGTGCCAGCCCTCGATCCCGGTGAATACATCGTTTTCGTATCCCACCTCCGTCGGGGTTTAGGCTTCCCGACGGATCCCTTCGTGAGGGGGCTCCTGTTCTACTACCGGCTGGACTTTCACGACTTGGCTCCGGAGTCCATCCTCCATATCTCCGCATTCATTATCGTCTGTGAAGCCTTCCTCCGCCTCATTCCCCACTTCGGCCTATGGCTGAAGACCTTCAAGGTGGAGCCGAAGATGATCGGGGAGCGCCAAGCGGAGTGCGGCGGGGCAACCATAAGCAAAAAGGTCGATGCCCCGTGGCCCGAGGGTTCCTTCCAAGAGGAACTTGGACCGTGGCAGCAGGAGTGGTTCTATATCACCGCTCCAAGGGGCAGCAGGCAAAAGCCGCCGCCCTTATTTCGCCCGGGACCTCCACGCCAACTGATGTCGTGGGTCAACCAAGGGCTCAATTTGGGGCCGTCCGAAGACGTGCCTTCACTACAGGGCCGGATTCGAGATCTCCAAGCGAGGGAGATCGACCTGATCAAGGTGACGCAGGTTATGCTAATCAGGCATCTTCTGCCCTGCAAACGCCGTCCTCTCCGTCTATGGGAGTTCAGCCCAGAGGGACCTCGGATTCTCCAACACTTCATGGGTGCGACACCCGTGGAGATGTACAAGTTATTCTTCGGACCGCAGGTGGCGTGTCCGGATTTAGCCAAGGATGCAGGCCTAAGCCGCGATTGCCCGGATACTCAGGTAAGTAGCTCAGAGTCCGGACATTCTGTTTATGTGCCTTTCTAGAGTTCGCCTCCTGACCCTTTGTTCTTTACAGGAATGGGTGGCGCGATCAAGGCTGATAAGGTGTCCGGCCCCCCTCCCAGAGACCGCACTGGAGCCCGTGCTGGTCAGAATGTTGGAGGTTGCGCCCACAGAAGGGGGCGACGGGGAAAATAGAGGAGCTAATATTTCGCCCAAAGGGGCGACTGAAGAGGGGGGAACCAAGAACCCCTCCCTTCAGGGGGAGAAGAGGACCGGCTCCGAAGATCCGGAGGCCAAAGCCCCTAAGCGTGGGAAGAGATCTTCCCCGGGGGTCCGGCGCCCGGAAAGAATCCGGATGCACAATCATCAAAGGATCGGCCCTCCAGCGAGCCGTGAGTATGAAAGAGGGAGTTAATTAGTAAGGAAATACCTTCCTTTGTGCTTCTGTAGATAACCGAAATATTTATATTGCAGTTCGGATCTGCAGCCTTCTCAGATGAGTTCATCTTCGGGGGACCTTCTTCCGGAGATGATGGAGAGCGATACGCCTCCGTCCGCAGCGCCGCCAGATGAGGCAGGCGAACCCGAAGTGTCATCACGGAGGGTATCCCCGAGTCCGGAGGGGCCAGAGAGTTCGGCACCTACTAGTGTCCGGTCGGGAGAACTGAAGAATCTGCTTGAGAGGGCGTCCATTTCAGAAGATCACCGCGCGTTAATGCGTATGGTGATTGGAAGGATTTCGTCCACTGAGAGCGAATTGCGTAATGCCGCCATGAGTTTGCTGGCGGGATTTGAGGTATGCGAGAATGACGCACCCCTTTGTCTTTTAACAGTTTTGCATATAAAAAATGCGCCCTGTATAGATAGTAGCCCCTAAGACTCGGTAGGTTGTCGGAAACGACAGCGTACCGAGGATCGAAATCTAAAGGAATGAATTTCGTCGTTCCTATGCAGGTGGCGGATAGTCCGGGGGCTAGCCGGACTAGTGAGTTTGCCGAGTTAAATCGGCAATTTGAATTGGCAGATGCGGACATCGCACTTGTCAACAGGCGACTTGATGAGTCGCAAGGTAAAAGAGTTCTCCGCAGTCGCTTTATTAAGGGGGTCGAAGCCCTCCTCTGATAAATTATATGCTGTTTGTACAGACGGTGCTGCTGCTATGGAGGGCCTTCGGGCCGAACTTGCTCGAGCTAAGGAGCAAGCCCGAAGGAGTGAAGCGGCTGCCTCGAGGGCGGTCGAGGAGTTGAAAGCCGAAAAGGCTGCGCACTGCCTAAGCAGGGCCGAGGTGGCAGAATTGGCCATAAAAGTAAAGGATGCTGCCGACCGCAATGAGGCTCTTGAAAAGGAGCGCTTATCGGAGCGGGAAGACCTGAAGAAGGCCACCGCCGAAGCCAAGGATGCCCGCTCTGCAATGCGGGCTATGAAGGAGGAACTGTGCCAGGCCGGAGAGATCGTGGCTGGCAAGCCTTTTCTGCTGCGTCGCCGGTTTATGGATGGAAAGTATGCTCAATTTGAGCGGCTGTGGAGTCCGGAGGATCCGTATATGGACTTAGCTGCAAGTGCGGCTGATACCATTAAGCACTTCCGGAGCCAGAAGGATCACGAGATGGAAGAGCTATATTGGTCTCAATTCCACAGTCCGGATCGCCCACTTCCATTGACAGACCGGTTGGCCGAATGGGCCGAGCTAATTAGATTGTCCGGACTTGCCATGACTGACATCGTGGCCCATGTCTGGCCAGAGAGGTCCAAGGCGACGAGCTACTTTGGCTTACTACAGCAATTCCTTGGAGTGGTGCCACATATAAAGGAGATGAAGCGGTCGGCCTGCATAGAGGGCGCGCGGATGGCTCTTGCCTGTGTGAAGGCGCATTGTCCAGAGATGGACGCCACCGCTGTTACTGCCCAGGGTTCGGATGAAGACCGGCTCCCTGCCGAGCACTATTTCGGGGAAGTTATGCGTGGCGCTCGTGTAATAGAGTCATAGTGCTCAAAGAATGTAACGTTCGAATGAACGCATTAGCTTGTAAATCGATGATTATGTTATAACTGCTTTTTATACTTGTGCGTCCAAGTAGTAAAACTTCTCCTGTGCGGCCGTTTACGTATACTTGTGTATAACCTGAAAGATGGCAGTCTTCTGCTTCAGCCCCCACGCACAAGGTGCTGGGGTGTTCGCAAAAATAGCGCGTTTTCACACTTAATCCGACGTCTCGGTCCTGTTAAAAGGAGGTGGTAGCGTAGCGAACGAGGCAATCCGGACTATAATGCTTTATCACTTTCACATAGCCAGTGGAGCTCGAGGGTGGGGCTACGATATAGCCCCTGGTGGCATCGCCCTTCTCCGAAGTCGGAGCGCGTGTGCCTGACCGGGAAACGGCCCTTCGTCAAAGCGGGGAATTCTAAACATTCCGATAGTCGATCGAGTGGTTGACCAGTCTCTCGCTGTATCATGACAGTCAGTTTTCGGCTTTCTCTACTGAGGTGCTCGCCCAGCCGAACTGGGGCACAATCGCAGTAGTTCTCCTGGTGCCGCGTTAGCCGATGATACGGAACGTAAGGCAGCAAAACACAGGAGCCGGGCAAACCCAACATTTGACCAAAGACATGATTCGGAGCTGATGCATATAATGCCTAACTCGAGACGCCGAACACTCCCTAAGGTGTTCGGTCTTTATAATAATGGGCAGAACGATGCCCTAAGCCCCTAGTGTCCAGGTACGGGCATGGTCTTCTGACGCGGCCGATGCCAAAACGTCAGGCTCCGCTTTGGCTATAGGAAGAAACCAAGGGAGAATAACAACAAGAGACAGTAAAACAGGTTTACGCAGGGTCCTAATCTGAAAAGAATCCTCACAACGGGTCCCTACTGCACGTCTGCGCCTGTGTCTCCGTTGCGCTGTTATCCTGGACGGGTATGCACGTTGTTCATCTGTAAAAAGAGAGGAACGTTTAGTTTTAAAAATAGTTCGTGCGAAAAATATTAGAAATATTAATAATTAAAGCAGGGTTTGTATGAACCCGCGGTGATTTGTGCGCGCAGCCCCCTGTGAAGGGGTATGCGGCTAGGGAGCCCCTAGCCCACTGACGCCGGATTTGTCTATCCAAGTCCGGGGTCTTTAAGTGACCTTCGCACTAAAATTACGCCACGCGGTCCGGGCATCTTGAGTGTAAGAGATGCGTAATGTGGTATGGCGCTGAAGCGGACAAAAGCCTTTCGTCCCAAGAGTGCTTGATATTCACTTTCAAATGGGACGATATGAAAAATTAATTTTCCGTGTCGAGAATTGTTCGGCGATCCGAACACGACTTCTAGTAATATGGAGCCTGTGCACTTGGCGTAATGGCCTGGCGTCACTCCTTTGAAGGAAGTGTGGCTGTGTCGAATTTTGGTAGGGTCTATCCCCATCCTACGGATTGTGTTTGAATATAGCAGGTTTAAGTCACTGCCTCCGTCCATTAGGACGTTAGCAAATTGCAATCCATCTATTATGGGATTCAATATCAGGGGAGTCTGTCCCGCATTTCGAACGCTTCTGGAGTAGTCCAGGTGGTCGAAAGTGATTGGTTTTGATATCCAATCTCTACGGTCTGCTGGGTTGGACCGCGCGAAGCTCTTTTTGGAAAGTGCCGCACTATTTTTCCGTAGTATCACATGAAGTGAGTTTACTGCTTTGTCCCCTTGTGGGAAAGTCTTTTGTTTTCCGGTGCTCTGTTGGTGGGGTTTATCTTCTTTGCTTGACACGTCGAGCCCCTTGTGTTCGGCATTTAGTCGGCCGGACTGTTTAAAAACCCAACAATCCCTATGGGTGTGATTTGCAGGCCTTCTGGGGGTACTGTGGATTTGGCATATCCGACCCAAAATTTTGTTTAAATTGGACAATTCGTCACTATCATCCTTAAGAGGCTGTGTTTTATTATTGGGCCGCGAGCTTTTGAATCCGGCGTTGACTGCCGTGCTCTTTGGACTTTTCTCTTTATTCCGGCGCTGCTCTTTTCTGTGCCATGATTTTCCGTTTCCATCTCTTATCTCTGATGTACTTGGGTCGCTGGTGCTGCATCGTGCTAACCAGCTATCCTCGCCCGCACAGAAGCGGGTCATGAGGCTTGTTAGTGCGGACATTGTCCTCAGTTTCTCTTGACCGAGGTGCCTGGTGAGCCATTCATCTCGGACATTGTGCTTGAAAGCTGCTAAGGCTTCGGCGTCCGGACAGTCGACTATTTGGTTCTTTTTTGTAGGGAACCTGTTCCAGAATTTCCGCGCTGACTCTCCCGGCTGTTGAGTTATATGACTTAGATCATCTGCATCCGGAGGACAGACATAAGTCCCTTGAAAATTTGCTCTAAACGCGTCCTCGAGCTCTTCCCAACTTCCAACAGTATTTTCTGGGAGGCTTTTAAGCCAATGACGGGCTGGCCCTTTGAGCTTGAGGGGTAGGTATTTTATGGCGTGGAGATCATCTCCTCTGGCCATATGTATATGTAGTATATAATCTTCTATCCAGACTCCAGGGTCTGTTGTTCCATCGTAGGCCTCTATGTTTATGGGTTTAAATCCTGCTGGGAATTCATGGTCCAGCACCTCGTCAGTGAAGCATAGTGGGTGTACGGCGCCCCTGTATTTGTGCGTGCCGCTATCATCAGACACTTGACGTGTTGCCTTGCTTCCTGGGGCCTTCTTCTTTGGCCCGTAGATGGACCTGGCTGGGCCATCTATCCTTCCAAATTCGTTGGTTGGTTTATGTGTGGCGCTGCTGTCAGAATTTGGCCTATCATCTGGCCGTCTATCCAGCCAGGCAGCCCCTTTATTTTTGGACGGTGGGGGCTCTATGGCCTCCTCGTCGAATTCTGGTAGCAGCTTGCGCTTCGGGTAGCTCTTTGATTTGTGGCCATTGCCGTACTTATCTGCGGTTTTGAGCACTTTGCTCCATCTCATTCTGAGTATGTCTTCCGCTGTTTTGAGCCTCCGTTTTTCCTTCTTCAGGCTTTTTGCAGTACTGACGAGTCTTTTCCGAAGGTTCTTGCTCTCCGGCGGTGTGTCCGGCGCGAGGTCGTCCGGACTGTTGTTTTCACCTGGCCTGGACTGATTATCTGACTCGTCATGATCGGACGGTTGCTTATCTGCGTGTTCGTCGTCCGTTTGTGAGCCCTGCCGTATTGCGGGCTCTTTGGGAGCGTTGTTGTCGAGGCGGGACTTAGGACGGCGCCTGCGCCGCTGTTTTGGTCGTTTATCGGCGTGGTCATCTTCTGCCGCGGCCCGTTGATCCCCGTTATCGCTTTCCTTTGGGGTGTCTACCATATATATGTCATGTGAAGAGGTAGTGCTCCCGTGCCTTATAGGCTTTGTTTCTTGTTCGTCTCCAGCATTGTCATCTATTCCGTCAATGTCTTCGGAGTCAAGGTCTAGCATGTCGGTTAGATCGTCGACAGTGGCTGCAAAGTGGGTGGTGGGTGGGCTCTGAATTTCTTCGTCGTCCGTATCCCAACCATCCTGGCCATAATCCGGCCAGGACTCTCCTGATAACGAGAGATGCTTTAGTGAATTCAAGATATCGCCAAAAGGCGAGCATTGGAAGATGTCCGCGATGGTGAATTCCATAACCGGCGCCCAATCCGGATCGATTGGTAGCGGCGCGGGAGGTTCGGAGTCCGGCGAGGAGTCCGGTGCCTCAGAATCACGAGTTTCGCAGGGGACAAGATTAGTGTTCGGCTCCATCGCCGTGGATGTTGGAGCCCCCAGGGCGGCGTCTATCCACCGGCCCTCGATCTGGGTGATCGGCTCCGGGCCAATGGCCGGAGAGGACCCGTGTGCGGCCACCAAGGCATTGTTCGGCGGCAGAGCTAGATCATGCCCATTGTCACAGTGCGGCGCGCTCGGCTATGGCTCGAGTCCGTCGAAGATCAAGTCTTCGCGGACATCGGCCGTGAAGTTTAAGCTTCCAAATCTGACCTGACGGCCAGGGGCGTAGCTTTCGATCTGCTCCAGATGGCCAAGTGAATTGGCGCGCAGGGCGAAGCCACCGAATACGAAGATCTGTCCGGGGAGAAAAATCTCACCCTAGACAGCGTTGCTGGTTGAAGATGCCATCAAGCCTATCGGTGACGACACAGAGGAACTCTCAATGAAAGCACCAATGTCGGTGTCAAAACCGGCGGATCTCGGGTAGGGGGTCCCGAACTGTGCGTCTAGGCGGATGGTAACAGGAGACGAGGGACACGATGTTTTTACCCAGGTTTGGGCCCTCTCGATGGAGGTAAAACCCTACGTCCTGCTTGATTAATATTGATGATATGGGTAGTACAAGAGTAGATCTACCACGAGATCAAGGAGGCTAAACCCTAGAAGCTAGCCTATGGTATGATTGTTGTAATGTATGTTGTCCTACGGACTAAAGCCCTCCGGTTTATATAGACACCGGAGAGGGATAGGGTTACACAGAGTCGGTTACAATGGTAGGAGATCTACATATCCGTATTGCCAAGCTTGCCTTCCACGCCAAGGAAAGTACCATCCGGACATGAGCCGGAGTCTTCAATCTTGTATCTTCGTAGTCTTGGAGTCCGGCGGATAATGATAGTCCGGCTGTCCGGACACCCCCTAGTCCAGGACTCCCTTAGTAGCACTGGGAGAACCACTGCGATTGCGCCCCGGTTGAGCTGGGCGAGCGCCTCAGTGGAGAAAGCTAAAACTGACCGTCATGATAAGACGAGAGCTGGTCGCTGTTCGAGAGGTTTTTTCGAGTCCCTATAGACTTATGCCGCTTAGAGAGAGGAACCGGCTTCGTCCGGCCCAGGCGTGGATAGCGCCCCGAACTCGGTCTTCCGAACACTAGGGGCTTCGCCGAAATTTAAAATTATAGAATTCTATGGCTAAGTGAGAGTGTTCAAGCATTATAAGTCCGGTTGCCTCGTTCGTTGTGTTAAGCGCCTCCCTAGATGGACCCAAACATGGGAACAAGAGTGCTCAAGTTTATCCCGAACACCCCAGCACTAGTGGCATGGGGGCTGAAGCCGACGACTTGCCATCTCTCAGATTTGATAAACGGCCGCACAGAAGGTAATATTTTAAATTAACAAGCGTTGCTTAGCGCATGTGAACAAAGTTTTCAGCGCACAGGATAAAAAAATGCGAGTCTACTCAAATATTATATCTTTGGAGCACTCACCCGCAATCATGCGGGCACCCTTCAGGACACTCTTATAATACATTTCGGGCGTATGATACTCCTTGCCCGCCGGCGGCGCGTCCGTCAGTAGCTTCTCAGCATCCATCCTGCCCCAGTGCACCTTCGCACGGGCAAGGGCTCGACGGGCACCTTCAATGCAGGCGGAATGCTTGACGACCTCAACCCAGGGACACGCGTCCACCAGCTGACGTACCAGGACGAAGTAGCTCCCAGGCATGGCCTCCTTGGGCCACAAACGAACTATGAGGCCCTTCATGGCCTGTTCGGCTACCTTGTGGAGCTCGACCAGCTGCTTCAGCTGGTCGCTAAGGGGCACCGGATGTCCGGCCTCAACATACTGAGACCAGAAGACCTTCTCCATCGAGCTCCCCTCCTCGGCCCGGTAGAAAGCGGCAGCATCTGACACGTTGCGGGGAAGATGCACGAACGCTCCTAGAGAGCTCCAAATTCGGGTAAGTAATAGGTAATTCACATTCACATGCTTGCTTTGCATGAAAAATGCCTTACCCGCTGCTATTTTCTTCAAATCCTTGATCTCCTGGAGGGCCTTGTGGGCTTCGGCCTTAGCGGCTTTGGCGCTCTCAAGAGTCCATGCAAGCTCGGACTCTCGCGTCTTTGAGTCGCGTTCCAAACCCTCATGTTTTTCCATGAGAGCCTAGAGCCCTTGCTGCACCTCCGCCACCCGTGCCTCCTGCTTCTCTCGCTCGGCTCGTTTCGCGGCCACATTGTGTTCGGCCGCGGACACGGCCTCCTTCAGGGTCGCCACCTCGTTCGTGGCCACTGGAGTACCCATGTTATCCTTGTTATTTCTCTTGCAACCAAAATCCTTTTCTGCAAGGTACAAATTTAATACGGTGTTACTCACCTTCCTTGTCCTCGAGCTGCTTCTTGGCACGGCCGAGCTCGCTCTCGGACCGCTTGAGGTTTTGCTTCAAAGCATCGACCTCCGCAGTTAGTGCGGCAGAGGTCAGGAGCGCAGCCTGCAATCCCGTATTGACATATTTTTTAGAACTCCTGCGTATATCTTTGTAAGATCCTCAGTCCGGCTTTTCTTTCCGAACACCGAACCGAGCATCAGGGGCTACTGTCTATGCGGTATTATATTACATGTCTTAAAATTCTTACCTCAAAGCCTGTTAGAAGGTTGCTGCAGGCTTCGGTCAGCCCGCTCTTGGCGAGCTGAACCTTTTGAATCACCGAATTCATGACAGTGCGGTGTTCTTCTGCGATGGAAGCGCCGTTGAGCGCCTCCAGCAAGTTATCCGGGCCTCCGGTTGGACGGAGGCCGCCGGTGTCATAGTCTTGCCCTTCTTACGAAGGGGCCGCCTACCAGACTCCGGAACCACTGCAGGTTCCGGTGCGGAGTCCGGTGCGGAGTCCGGGAGGTTGCCTTGCGGCACCTCTGGAGCCTCCTCCTCCTGGTGGGTCCCCTCCTGGGATCCCACCTCGGCATCGTCAGCGTCACAAGGAGTGGAGGCGGTCGGAAGGGAATCCATATCCGACATGCCCAAGGACCCGCTCGACAAAGCGGGAAGATCATCCTTGGCCGGACTACAAGTTGTATGCGGCATTAGAAAGACATCACATGGCAGAAAGAAAAATTATAAATCATTCAGGAATCCGGATACTTACGATCTTGCCAGGGGCTTGGCCCTTGAGGGCCACTCCTCTTCGCCGTCGCCGGCGTTGGCGGAGCAGTCCGAAGGAAGGGTCCTTCCCTTCTTGGACCCTTCAGCCTCCCTCGCTGGGGAAGCCTTCCTTTTCTTCTCTCCCCCCGCTGGGGGGAGTCTTCTTTCTTCTCCTCCTCGTCCTCAGGGGAGGAGTTCGCCTCGGAGTCATCGAACAATGAGTCCGATACCACCTGATGCCGGGAACTCCTTCGGGTTCCCGTGGCCTTCTTCTTGGCCTTCTTCTCCGGCACCACGTAAAGTGCCGGGACCAGCAGCCCCATCAAACGAGTGTCCGCTGGGTCTTCTGGAAGGGGAGCCGGATAGTTAACCTGTCCGAACGTCTTCTGCCAGTCCTGTTAAAGGCATTGGGAGTTTAGATCCCACATAGAGTCAAACTATGAAAGAAATGAGTGTCCCATAAAGGATAACATAGCTTACCTCGCCGGCCGGGCGCTGCGTGCTGAATCCGCGATCTTCAGTTGCGGATGCGGGGGCTTCTCCGCCCTTGAACAGCACCCTCCAGGCAGCTTCGTACGTCGTGTCGAAGAGCCGCTCAAGGTCCGGTGCTGTGCCGGATCAAACTCCACAAATTGAAGGCCCATTGCTGGCAGGGGAGAATCCGGTGGACGAGCATGACCTGGATCACGTTGACAAGCTTAAGCTTCTTGTTCACAAGGGTCTGGAGACAGGACTGGAGTCCGGTCAGCTCCTCCGAACTACCCCATAGCAAGCCCTTCTCTTTCCAGGAGGTGAGCTGCATGGGGATACCAGACCTGAACTCGGAGTCCGCTGCCCATTTAGGGTCACGCGGCTCGGTGATATAGAACCACTCCGATTGCCACCCTTTGATGGATTCCACGAAGGGACCCTCAAGCCAAGTGACGTTGGGCATTTTGTCCACCATGGCGCCTCCGCACTCCGCTTGGACGCCCTTCACCACCTTCGGCTTGACAATGAAGGTCTTTAGCCACAAGCCGAAGTGGGGTTGGATGCAGAGGAAGGGCTCGCACACGATGATAAACACCGAGATGTTGAGGATGAAGTTTGGCGCCAGATCATGGAAGTCCAGGCCGTAGTAGTACATGAGCCCCCGGACAAAGGGGTGAAGTGGGAAGCCCAGTCCGCGGAGCAAGTGGGGAAGAAATACGACCCTCTCATGGGGCCTGGGGGTGGGGATGAGCTGCCCCTCGTCGGGCAGCCGGTGCGCGATGTCGCTGGACAGGTATCCGGCACCGCGCAGTTTCTCGATGTGCCCCTCTGTAACGGAGGAGGCCATCCACTTGCCTCCCGCTCCGGACATGGCTGGAGAAGGTTGAGGCGAGATGTGCGGACTTGGGCGCTGGAGCTCGAGTGCGCGGAGATGGATAAGCAAGGGAGGAAGAAGGCATAGGTAAAAAAGGTGGATCCTTATCCCCTTATATATGGGCGGACGAAGACTATGCGTCCCTACCGGCCTGGCAAAACTCGTTTATCTCCCAAGCGCCACAATCAATGGCGCGGTTGGGTTACCCACATCCGTATTGATGGGAATCCCGGAATAAAGGGAACACGATCTCTACTTCGACAAGACGTGCCAAGGAAACCGCTTCGCTAAATGCGCTGAGGTGGTATAATAAAAACGATTCAAGTAAAGGCTTGGTAGTGGTGTGACATCACGCCACAAAATACGTCAGCAGATTGAACTTGTGTAAATATTATTCTGTCTACGGTGGTATGTGTAATTTATTTTACAGAGCCGAACACTATCCTGGTGTTCACAATCTTCTACGAATTATTCAGAGGAGGAACCCGCCTTGCAATGCCGAAGACAATATGCGCGCCGGACTCATCGTCATTGAAGCCTGGTTCAGGGGCTACTGAGGGTGTCCTGGACTAGGGGGTGTCCGGATAGCCGGACTATCATCATCGACCGGACTCCAATACTATGAAGATACAAGATTGAAGACTTCGTCCCGTGTCCGGATGGGACTTTCCTTGGGGTGGAAGGCAAGCTTGTCAATACGGATATGTAGATCTCCTACCATTGTAACCGACTCTGTGTAACCCTAGCCCTCTCCGGTGCCTATGTAAACCGGAGGGTTTTAGTCCGTAGGACGAACAACCATTACAACAATCATACCATAGGCTAGCTTCTAGGGTTTAGCCTCCTTGATCTCGTGGTAGATCCACTCTTGTACTACCCATATCATCAATATTAATCAAGCAGGAGTAGGGTTTTACCTCCATCGAGAGGGCCCGAACCTGGGTAAAAACATCGTGTCCCTTGTCTCCTGTTACCATCCGCCTAGACGCAAAGTTCGGGACCCCCTACCCGAGATCCGCCGGTTTTGACACCGACAAGACCCATGCATGTTTGTAATATCTCGCTCCTCGGAGCCTATTGAATAAAATACTTGAGTTCTAGAGTCATGTTGTGATGCCATGTTGTATTTGCACATATCGAGCATATTGTATGTATGTTATTGAAATGCTTGGTATGTGTGGGATCTGACTATCTAGTTGTTTATCCTTGGTAGCCTCTCTTACCGGGAAATGTCTCCTAGTGCTTCCATTGAACCTTGGTAGCTAGCTACTGCTCCGAAACACTTAGGCTGGCCGACATGTGTCCTTCTTCGTTCCTGTGTCTGTCCCTTTGGGGAAATGTCACACGGTGTCTTCCGGAGTCCTGTTAGCCTGCTACAGCCTGGTTTATCGGAGTCCTTCTAGCCCAATTGCTACAGCCCGGGTTCACTCGCTGATGACCAAAACGTTCGTTGTTGGGTCATGTATGCCTGTCCCTGTAAGTTAGTGCCACTTTGGGTTCACGACTAGCCATGTCAGCCCGAGCTCCTTGTCATATGGATGCTAGCGACACTATCTTCTACGTGTGCCAAAAGGCGCAAACGGTCCCGGGCAAGGTAAGGCGACACCCGTGGGAATACTGTGCGTGAGGCCGCAAAGTGATATGAGGTGTTACATGCTAGATCGGTCTGGCTTTGAGTCAGGGTCCTGACATCTCCCGCAGCTCTGGCGAAGATACTGTCTGATTCGTACAAAGGAGAAGAGGAGGAGTGCATCCATATCAAGCCACGGGATGGATTCTCCATGTACAAACCCCCGAGCTGGGTGATTCGCTAACTTTTATTCCAGTCTTTCCCGCACTTTTAGCACAAATGTTTACTTCGTCAACTCATAGCAGGAACTGCGAAGAGCTATGAAGGATTTTCACAGCCCATCTCCATAGCTACACGACCCCAACCGGGCTCTCGACCCCGGACTCAAAGAAGATCTGGACACATTTGTGGAGCTTGTTGGCAGGATATTTTATCAGTTAAGCTATGATGGTGTGATGGTGGCCATCATAGCTGATTATCCTGGCCTGCTCCTTGTATCCGAGGTAAGTAAAGTCAGAGTCCGAACTTCCAAAAAGGATTCACTCTTTACACTTCACCCACCGCACATGTATTGCTTCTTTACAGGGAAGGCCATCGGGGCGCCAAGTCGAACCCGTAGTGACTCGCCAACAATGGGCACCGAAGTCCGGCAGGTTTAAAAGGAAGGCGGTCAGGACCGAGACGCCATTGCAAAGGTATGTCTAACAACCTGCCACGAAATTATCATCGTTAAAATATAACAATGTCCACTGTCTTCTGACAGAAAAAGCGCTCGCCGGACTATATCGAGCCTGCCGGTCACGCCTTCACCAACCGGACTCCGAGGCCGGACTAAAGGGTGGAGGTCAACGCGGACGGTCCTCCAATAGAGGATGTAGATGGATTTTCCGCTACAAAATCCGAAATGGAGAGCGCCATGAATCGTAGGCGCCGTCAGGCCGCACTACGCGACCCTAATTTCTCTGAAGAGGCGTTCGATGCCTTCAACTCAGGGGACGCGAACATCCGGGCTGCTCATGGTGGCCTCGCCAGGGCTACGGACCAGTACATAAAGGATATACGGGTAAGAAAATTTGATAAGTATGTATATCAGTAGACCCTGAGACTTGCAACAGTTGGCACAACTGATTTAAGGATCCTCGTGTGCACAGGTTCTGACAGAGAAGAATACCCAGCTATCCAAAGAGCTGGATGAGTGCAAGGCCCAACTGCGGGCCGCAATTGCCGTGATGGAGGAGGCTACGAAGGCCCCATCTGGTAATACTTGTTTTGATCGGGAATAATGGCATGTACCATTTTAGTATTTGGCATGAATGCAAATCTAACAATAGATTCTGCAGACAGTCCTGGAGGCAATCCGGAGATCGTATCAGAGCATGTGCAACATGTTTGGCGACAGCTGAAGGCTGGCGAGCGTGTGCTTACAAAGGTTATAAAGGAGAAAAATACTCTCCAGGACGCGAATACCCGATTGGACGTCGAGTTAAAGGATGTTCGGGCCCAGCTTGCTGACTCTGTAAACGAGAATAGGAGGCTTCGGCGTAGCATATTCAGTAAGTGCTCTAACAAACCATTATAACGTTCATCCAAGAAGTGTGCTAACAGAATTATGGCTGTAGGTATGTTGACAGGTTGCCCCGAAGAGGAGATGCCTGGGTCTGCCGGCGAACTCTTGCAGGAGCTCTCACAATTGCATGAGCAAGTTCGGCAGGTGATGCTTGGTATTGCCCAGGCCTTATGGCCATCCGTCTTCCTGCCAGGATGCATGGGGGAGCTTATGGAGATGCTCAAGGGAGAGCGGCAGCGCTTCCGATTATGGAAGATATCGGCCTGCCGACAAGGCACAAGGGAAGCCTGGGCCATGGTGAAGACGCGATACACCAAGGCTGACCCGAACCACATGGCCGAGGTCGGACCTGTAGGGTCAGATGGGAAGGAGATCCCTGTACATCTGGTGTATGACCAGGTGGCATTAACCGCTAAGTATTCCCAACAGGACTGTAGGCTACACAGCATGTTGGATGGTATAGAGGAAGAATTTAGTCAGTCTAAGTGACTTTGTACTTCGAAGGACACATATTGTCTCTATACGGATTGTAAATCATTTGTCTTGGCCGACCTTTTCACATCAACCTCTGGACCCGACAGTCCGGAGTGTATCCAAATACCCGCTCAGTTACGTGAAAACCGGGGCACGCGTGGAAACCAGGCGTAGGGGTCATAAGTGCTTGAACAGACAAGTACCCAACTAGTTATGTTATATTACATAGGTAGTAAGAAACATCTTCCAGGGAGAATAGTTCCGTTAAGGGTTCCTTTCCCTCGGTGTTCATGCATTGATGTGCATGTCCGAACTGCGAAAATTTACACAGGATATAAGCATCTGGGGGCATGTTTTGTAATAGGTAAAATAAATCTTTTGTTCACCGACCGAATATTCCCTTAAGAACGCTAGGTTTCGGCTTCACCCAGTCTGAGGTACACATCCGGCTGACCCGGCAGTAGCAATCGCAGAGGTGCTGCCCTTATGCCCTAGCCGAATTAACGGGAACGTAGGGCATAAACACAAGAGCCAGTCAACCCAGCTTGGCCAAAACTTAAGTCATATCGATGCATATAGTGGTGAAAAAAGGCACATTCAGAGAAGTGACGCATATGTGGTGGGAATAAAGCCCAGAAGACAATTAAGCTTCTGTGTAAGAAGCCCCCAGGTATATTGAGAGCGCATAGCGCGAACAGAGTGTGCGGTCAAAGCATACTTGAAGCTTTTAAGGCTATAAATGTAAATGGGAGAGATAGAGGGCATAATTTAAAAGGGAAGACGGTGGTAAGGAGACAAACACAGAGTTCGGCACTAGGCGTAGAATCTTCAAAGTCTGGCCGCGTTCCATCGGTTCGGCTCGAGTCGATTGTCTAATACATCACGCATATGGTACGCACCTCCAGTGAGAACTTTGTCAATGATGAAGGGACCCTCCCACTTGGGCTTGAGCTTGTCCTTTTTCTTCTCTGGTAGGCATAGAACGAGTTCGCCAATGTTATAAGTTTTGGCCCGCACTTCTCTGCTTTGATACCTTTGGGACTGCTGTTGATAGAATGCGGAACGGGCCTTTGCAACGTCACGCTCCTCCTCCAGGGCATCTAAGCTGTCCTGCCGATCCATCTCGGCTTCTTTCTCTTTGTACATGCGCACTCTAGGTGAGTCATGGATGATATGACAGGGCAGCACTGCCTTTGTGCCGTACACCATAAAAAACGGTGTGTATCCGGTTGTGCGATTTGGCGTCGTCCGCAACCCCCATAGTACGGAGTCGACCTCCTCGAACCAGTGCGTATCTGACTCCTTCAAGGATCGCACTAGTCTGGGTTTAATGCCGCTCATAATAAGACCATTTGTTCGTCCGACATGACCGTTTGTTTGGGGGTGACAGACGGAGGCGTAATAGAGTTTTATGCCCATTTTGCTGCACCAGGTTTTCACCTCATCGGCTGTAAAGTTTGAGCCGTTATCGGTGATGATGCTGTGGGGGACACCGTAGCAGTGTACGACCCCGGATATAAAGTCTATCACTGGTCCAGATTTGGCCGTTTTAACTAGTTTGGCTTCTATCCATTTGGTGAATTTATCGACCATGACCAACAAGTATTTCTTCTTATGGCTTCCTCCTTTAAGGGGTCCAACCATATCGAGTCCCCAGACCGCAAAGGGCCAAGTTATGGGGATTGTTTGAAGGGCGGTGGGCGGCATATGGCTCTGATTTGCAAAATGCTGGCAACCGACGCAATGTTGGACAAGGTCTTGTGCGTCTGCCCGGGCTGTCGGCCAGTAGAAACCTGTATGGAAGGCCTTGCTTACGAGCGCCCGAGCTGCGGCATGGTGGCCACCGAGTCCGGCATGAATTTCGGCCAAGAGCTACTGCCCTTCCTCTTCGGAGATGCACCTTTGGAGCACTCCGGTCGCGCTTTTCTTATAAAGCTCTCCCTCGTGGACTTTGTAGGCTTTAGAGCGCCGCACAATGCAACGTGCCTCGGGAGCTCCTGCCTATTTAAGTAAGCTAGGAAGGGTTCCGTCCACGAGGTGATGGCCGCCATAATCACGTGGGCCAAAGGTGTGATTTCGATGGCGGAGCCTCCGATTACGTCAGATTGTTCAGGATATGGGATTGTCTATGGATCCGGACTAGTATTGTCGGACTCCCCTTCCCATACCACGGATGGCTTGAACAACCTTTCCCAAAAATGTTTGGTGGGACGGGGTCGCGTTTAGCGCCGATGCGGGCAAGGATATCCGTCATTTGATTGTTTTCTCGAACCACATGGTGGAATTTGAGCCCCTCGACTCGAGCTGACATTTTAAGAATGATATTACGGTAGGCCGCCTTTTTTGGGTCCTTGGCGTCAAACTCACCGTTTATTTGAGATATTGCGAGATTTGAATCCCCACATACTTCTAGACGTTGAATGCCCATGGAGACTGCCATCCGAAGACCGTGTAATAATGCCTCATATTCAGCTGCATTGTTGGAATCTGTGTAAAGTATTTGGAGTACGTATTGGACTGTATCTCCGGTGGGGGACGTCAGGACGATGCTAGCGCTAGACCAGCTAGCATCTTAGAGCCGTCAAAGTGCATGATCCAATTGGAGTATGCGCCGTACTCTTTAGGGAGTTCGGCTTCTGTCCATTCGGTGACGAAGTCAGTAGTACTTGCGACTTAATGGCCCACCGTGGTTTGTATGTTATGTAGAACGGGAGGAGCTCAATGGCCCATTTTGCAATCTGGCCCTCGGCATCGCGGTTATTTATTATGTCACTGAGTGGTACTTCGTAGGCCACCGTGATTGAACACTCTTGAAAGTAGTGTCGTAGTTTTCGGGATGCCATGAAGACCGCGTATGCTATCTTTTGATAATGTGGGTACCATGACTTGCATGGAGTGAGGACGGTGGATACGTAGTATACCGACTTTTGTAGTGGGAATTTATGTCCATTTGTCTCTCGTTCGACGACGAGCACTGCGCTTACAACCTGCACTACAAAAAAAGACACATCCATGACATTTTGGTCCGAATGAATTTTTTCTCTGTCATACATATGATACTTCTATGACGATAATTGTGACAAAACTCGGTATCATCAAAGATTTGGTGGGATCCTACTTCTATGACAAAAAATCATGCCAGAAAATGGGCTTTTCGTCCTGGATGGGCCGGTGACGTAGCTGCATGACATTCTTTGGGCCGTCCATGATGGAAAAAACAGTGGTAGAAGCGAGGGCTAGGAAAATTCCGGGGAGTTCCCGGTTACGGTGGGCGGTCGGGGGCCGAGTGATGCGCGTTTCTCTCGTACACGTATGCGCGTGTGTGCGAGGCGTTGGCTCTAACTGAACCCGAGCGAGGCGTTGGGCTCTAACTGAACCCGAGCGATTGCACTGCAGGCTACACGTTACTGAACCCGAGCGATCGATCGATGGCTGTTAACTGAACCCGATCGAGTGATTCCTTCGCTACTGCTTCTAACTAAAGCCGATCGATTGGATGAACAGTGAGTGTTGCGGGGGGGTGGATGAACAGTGAGAGGTGGGGGTGGATCCAGGACCCCGTGGCATTGCCTCTAGATGAACAGGACCCTATGGTGTGGAGGGCTGGATGAACAGTAGACGGTGGAGGGGTGCCCATGGAGGGGTGTTTGAACAGTAGCCGGTGGAGTAGCGCGCGGTGGAGGCTGGATGAACAGGAGCCCGTGGAGGCTGGAGGAGGTCGACGGTGGAGATGAACAGTGTCCTGTGGAGTCCCGTTTTGCGCTACGCCACACCCCTCCCGATGAACAGGACCCCTGTTTTGACCGTAGCGCTCCAACACAAGTCCGTTTCGTCCGTTTTGCGGTACGCCACACCCCTCCCGATCAACAGGACCCCCATTTCGACCGTACCGCTCCAACACAAGTCTGTTTCGTCCATTTTGTGGTACGCCACACCCCTCCCGATCAACAGGACCCCCGTTTCGACCGTAGGAGGTACGTTTCCTCCATTTTGTGGTACGCCAGACACCTCTCGATCAACAGGACCCCCGTTTCGAATGTGGCCGGTCGAACACAAGGCCGTTTCCTCAGTTCTGCGCTATGCCAGGCCTCGTTTCCATCGCCCTCCTGATGAACACGAAGACGCATTCCGTTCCGACCCAGCCGGTTAGCTCCCCATGAACACGATGACGACGTAGTTTCTCCGTTCCGGCCCAGCCATGTACACGAGCCCTGGCCGTACGTATGCGCGAGTAGGCGTTTGAGACCCTGCCCGTATGTACGTATGTGGCCGTCTTTTCTTTCTTGCACCCTGGCCGCTGTACGTACGTGTACATGCTATGTGCGCGCCTCTACTACGACACATGCGCGCCTCTACATCGACTAGTATATAAGTACGTACACGTTCGCGACCAAAATGACAACGCTTCGTACAATTCGACCAGGTGGGTCCTGACTGTCATGCACTTCCTTGCCTATGAAGATGTAGCTGGTGGGTCCCAGCAGTCAGGGGGACGCATCGTTTTTTTTCGGACACACTTCCTTGCGTGCGAAGGTGTACCTGGTGGGTCCCAGCAGTCAGGGGCGAAACATTTTTTCACAAAATACAATGGCCCGTCCGATGGGTCCCCTCTATCAGGTGGAGGAATAATTATTTTGCGCGTAATAAGGAGGCACTTCCTTGTGGCCGCCATGGACCCAGCTGTCAGCCTCTCCATGCACAGTACTCTTCCGATGGAAGTCGGTCGTTGACCACATTGTCCACGCCGCGCCGAGAGCACCACGGTGGTGGACGACGGCGAGGCCTAGGAAGGGGACGACGCAGAGCTGGGGAAGACGCAGCAGTGCATGCCCATGCAAAGAGGAGTACGAGGGTTCACTGGTTCGGCTGCGGTTTGAGGCTGCCTTCGCCGCAGAATAATAGGGGGTGTGGGTGAGTAGAGGGATGACCTGGCTAGCGGTGGGAGTAGTAGGGGGCGGTGAGGCCTCTGCGGTATCACAGCCAGCCATGGGAGGCAAGAGCATGCGGCACGACCGGCGCTGGTTTGGGTGGCTGGAGAACGAATACCAGAGGTTGAAGAAGCACTACGATCGTTGGATGGACATCGTGCGGTCACTAGAGTATTGACTAGTTGACAAAGCCCTCCGTCCCCGTCAACTTAGTAGGCCCACAAGTCAGCCTGCCACTAAAATGTGTCCCAGCTAGCAGGGGTAGTATTCATTTTTTTGCGTAATAAGGAGGCACTTCCTTGCGTGCGAAAATATAGCTGGTGGTTCCAAGCTGTCAGCGGCGGTAATGTTTTTTCGCAAAATACAGAGGCCCTTTCGGTGGGTCGCAGATGTCAGGTCGAGGAATCATTATTTTGCGCGTAATAAGGAGGCATTTCCTTGCATGCAGCCGTGGACCCAGCCGTCAGCCTCTCCACGTACAATCCACTTCAGATGCATGTCGGTAGTTGACCACGTTGACCAGGCCGTGCCGAGAGCACCAGGGCGGTGGACGACGGAGAGGCCTAGGAAGGGAACGACACGGAGGAAGGGAAGACTCGGCAGTTGTTTCCCACGTGGAGGGGAGTATGACTGTACGAGGGTTTACTGGTTCGTCTGCCGTCGCTGGAGAATAACAGCGGGTGTGGGTGAGTAGATGTCACATCCCTAGCTTCTGGTACTACCCGGTGTTGCATCTTGTTGCATCATGTTTAAATTTTATTTAAGTTGAAATGGGGATTGACAAACCCTGGAACCAAAATTAAATCAAATAGGGTCAACCATAAAATCTTTTCAATAAACCCAAAATGTCCCTAAGAAAAGTTCATGATTTTTGGTTAAGGTGGAAACCTCTGCCAAAAATGGTGAATATATTCTTAAATCATCTTTGGATTTTTAAATTAACTCATATTGTATTTGAATTAGGGCATGTAAATCCTATAAATATTTTAAATGCTCTAAAAATTCTGAAACTACTTGAGGGCTGTTGGGAATAATTTCACAAGTGCCCACAGTTATTTTCAGCATTTTATCAAATGGTTTGGTATATTTACTAAATCAAAACAAAACAGAAAAAAATAGAAAACATTAAATAAAAGAGAGAGAGAGAGAGAGGACTAACCTAGGCTTACCCAACGTGGCCTGCTCCTGTAGCAGAGGCCCAGCCCACCTGGCCAGCCCAGCCCACCAGCCTGGTGCCAGTCATCGCCTACCTCTGCCAGTAGGCAGAGGAGGGACACTGCGACGCCGCCGAGCTCGCCACGCCACCACCCTGCCTGCCTGCCCTCGCCCGCGCTAGCGCAGCACCTCGAAGACTCTCCTCGGCGCCTCACCGACCCCCTCTCACTCTCCCTCGTCCCCATCTCCTCCTCTGTCTCTCTCTCCCGCGATTGCCACGACCGCCCAAAACATCGACGAGCACCACCGCGGCCACCGGGAAACCCTCGCCGTGCCGCTGAGCTCAGGAGCTCCGCCTCGACCTATTCTTCCTCCCCACCGAGCCACGCCCCTCCGGAAGCCCTGCAGCGTCGTCCTCAAGCTCATCTTCAACCTCCGGCCACCGGCAACCTCATCGTCGATTCGCCGCCGTTCGTGCTTCCCCGAGCTCGCTGACCTTCCCTGCATGATTCCCGTGAGCTCACCGTCTATTTCCCCCTCTCCGTTCCTTTGCTTGCGCAGCGTAGCCTGCTACCTGTCGAACCCGCGAGCACCTCGCCGCCGTCCATGGCGCCACCGTGACCAGAACTCGAGCCAGCCGCTCCTGCGCATGTCACCGTGCTCCTGGTGACGCCAGGAGGCCGTAGAGGCCCTCCGCAGCCCCTGCCGTGCCCTGCAGCCACATCCCGCCCGGAGCCGTGTTTCGGCCGCCGCCCCGAGCTCCGCTCCGGCGAGCTCCGGCAACCCCGCGCCCTCCCGCGTGCCTCTCCTGGATGCGCGAGAGCGCCAGCAGCCCATAGGAGCAAGCCGCACCCCCAGCCGTTGCCTGTAGCGCCGCCCCGACCAACTCCGGCGAGTTCCTGCCGCTGCTGTGGTCGCCGGTGTCACCTGCTGACGTGGCACTGGTTAATTAGAGCTAATGACCCAGCTAACCACCCCTATAGCCACCGCCATGTGGGCCCCAGTGTCTAATTAGATTAGTCTAATTTTCTGTTAAGATTAGTACTAATTTGTGTGGACCCCACGTGTCAGCTTTGACTTTAGTCAAGTCAACGTTGACCGGTCCCACCTATCATGCACCCAAACCAGCCTGAGACACTGACGTATGGGTCCCACAGGTTAGGTTTGACCTGGCCGACCCAGTTGACCTGCTGACGTCACACCTATGTGATGCTGATGCAGTAACTTATTTCCTGGATTTATTCTTATATAGGAAATTCCAGAAAATGTTGCAAACTTCAAAAATTCATAGAAAATCAACCGTAGCTCCAAATCAAGCAATTTATATATGAAAAATGATCAGAAAAATGCAATCTATCCATCTGTACAATTTTCATGCATGTTAGAACAATTGAACCTTGCTGTTTAGGTGAAACAAGGTAATGTACTAATATGACCTCTTAAAATGGGTTTGCATTTGAATCTTTGGTTCAAATGGACTCATATCAATCTGTTCTAGCTTGCATTAGCCCAAAACACATTCATAATGCCATGTCATAGCATGCATCATATTGTGGATATCATTGATCGTGTTTCTTCTGTGTTTGCGGGTATTGTTCCCCCTCGGTAGATGTTGTCCCGACGTTGTGATCATTGACACTGATGAAGACTCAATGCTATCTTCAAAAGTGACAGGCAAGCAAAGCCTCCTTGTTCATTCCAATACAACCCCACTCTCTCACTCCTGCTCTCTTTTACTTCATTAAGCCAACAACGATTCAACTGTTACATGTTGCGGTAACTGAACCCCTTTCCTCTGCATGACCTGTCATTGCCACAGTAAATAGATGAAACCCACTAGCATGAGTAGGAGTTGTGTTGGGGATATGACTATTTGTGTAAGCCCCCCAGGAGGGGCCGGGTTACGCAAAGAATCTTCATCAGAGGAAGCCCAAGACCAAGCATGAAGATGGCGGTTCAATAAAGAGCTTAAGGCCCAGGGGCGGCTTAAGCCCATTGTAGTAAACCGCCATAATGGCATGACTTGTAATGTAAGGTAGATTTAACTGGTCACCGAGCCGGACTCTGTTTATAAGCCGGCCGGGACTCTGTAAGCTGTAGGTGTCAACCCGTGTATCTAAGGGGATGACCTGCGGGCGGCTTAGGGCAAGAACCAACTCATCGAGAGCCGGGCATAGCGTATCTCGCTCCCTGGTCATCGAAACATCAATACCAACCCAACTAGATGTAGGCCTTACCTTCACCATAAGGGGCCGAACTAGTATAAACTCTCTTGTGTCCCTTGTCCCAATTTAACCCCTTCAAGCTTCCTAGTTGCGATGGCTCCACAACTAAGTCCTTTCACGTGGACATCTGACGTGACTATTCCACGACAGTTGGCGCCCACCGTGGGGCCAACGCATGGTGGATTTGAGCTCTTGAAGGGCAACTTCGAAGGGCTCAAGGGGTACGTAGTGGGCCGGATGACCAAGAGTCATCGCGGCAAGATCTACATCGACGACGAAGGCTGGGGCCCCGACATCGGCTCAATTGAGTACGGGTACCGGGTCCCCTTCGGCGGAATCCATGTCTTCATCGGCCGGATCGGTGAGCCGGGCCCTGAGCCAGACAACTGCACCGACCTCATCGAGACGGCTCAGCGTGCGAAGAAGACCCAGACTCAGCTGGTCATGAGGCGTGCCTTCGTGGGCTGCATCCATGGAGAAGAACTTTCTGGATCTGAAGATGGGGGTGAGAAGGCCGTCCTTTCAGACGGTGACTCGTCCGCCGGCTCAACAGATTCGTTGTATCTGGTACAAGACGGTGCGCTCAGGGGCTATTCCGATGGCAATAGTATTCCGGACCTCGATGAGCCGCCAAGATGGGCCGGAATCTTCATGGCTAGAACTCAGCCCGGCTCAAACTCTACAGCAGTTGCGGCGATCACGTCCGGGTCAGGAGCAGCCGGGGCAGGAGGCCCCATGCGCCCACCGGCTCAGGTGCTGATAGATCTCATGGACAAGCTTACGGCCCTGTTAACCGCCACGATTATTGCTGCAGATAAGGATGAGCATGACGCAGCGGTAGCTCAAGTGCGTGAGGAGATAGCTCAGGCCAAGGAGGCTTTGGCAGCTGAGGGTACCAGACTAGCCGCGGAGCGGGCGGCTCTCGACGCCCGGGCACAACGCTTGCAGTCAGAAGCTTACCAGCTCACAATGAGCTTAAACGCATCCAATGAGGTAATGAGGAGGAGACATCAGAAAATGCAGTCCCTTCTACCTCCGAATTACGACCCCTGGGTTCTCTTTGCTACACCCGTAGCCGGCCCTAGTAACCCGCCGGAGGCCGATCGGCTTATGACAGCCGGAACAGGAGGACCGGCTCAGCCTCGGGATATGGTGCCGCCTCATGTGAGCATGCCACCACCGCGTCTTGTGCCGATTCGACCGGGTCACTTTTCCAACCCCATGGAGAATTTAATTGCAGCTTTAGCGCGCTTAGCGGCTCTTCCTATGGAAGGTGATGACCCGACGGTGGTGGAAACCCGGAGGGTTAGAGAGCTCCTCGAGACAGCCCTGGCTCAGCAGGAGACCTATTCTCATAGCTAGGACAGGATTCATTCAACCCCTCCACCCTGGGTAGTGCCACCTCGCCAGAACCGGAGCCCGAGTTACAGCAGACGCATGGAGTCGAAAGCTTTGTCAAGCCATGCCCAATGACGTAACCAGCCCGGGGGCTATAACCCAGCGCAGGACCAAGTACGTCAGGAGAATGATTACCCGGAGTATCCAATGACATCGGTTGAGGCGGGAGTAGCCACTAGAACCGGCGGTGTCCCGTGCCTGGTGCCGGCTCTGCGTGACGTATGTCTGCCCAAGGACTTCAAGGGACCTCGAAAGGTACCAAATTACACGGCCGATTTACAACACGCGGCGTGGATCGAGAGTTATGAGATGGCCATGGAGTTGCTGGAAGTCAATGACGCGGCAATGGCTAAGTATTTCACCATGATGTTGGATGGAACGGCCCGGTCTTCGCTAAAGAGCTTACCACCCAATTCCATTGGTTCATGGGGCGAGTTAAAGGCCCGGTTCATCCAGAACTTCAAGGACACCTGTAAACAATCTATGTCGATTGTGGACTTGACGGATTGCAAGCAGGAGGAAGGAGAATCCACCACCCATTGGGTACGCCGGGTCAAAGAGATAATTCATTCCACTGATAAGATGGATGCCGGCTCTGCAGTTCTTATGCTGTAGAAAAATTTCCGTTTTGAGCCGCTGAGGATGAAACTGGGGCACCTTAAGCGTGACCTCACAGATATGGGTACGCTGATGGCAGCTTTAGTCAAATATGCCGATTCTGATAGTACCAAGGATCCCACGTCTGACGATGAGAAGACAGGGAAGGGAAAAAGGAACGGCAATGGAAAGGGTCAGTAGCATAACCCGGGGGCTCAAGGCGGCAATAAGCATAAGGCGGACGGTAACCCGGAGTTCGTGGCCAATGCCAATGTACGAGGTAACAATCCGAGGCGTAAGGGTAAACCGCCGCGATCCGGCGGGTCAGGCCCATCACAGGAGCAACTACTCAATGAGCCCTGCCCAAGACACGGCACCCGGGAGCGGCCGTCCACACATCTATGGAAGGATTGTGCGATCATGAAGGCATTTAAAAACTCCAACACCTTCGACGGTGGTCAAGGATCTGGTGGCGGCTCAGGGGCGGCGGCTTTCATGGCCCGGGCGGCGGTTCAAATTCCGGTTTTCAGCGGCATTCGGGTGGTAACAATCAGTAGCAGTCCTGTCAGGGCGGACAGCAGCAGCAACAGTCGGGTTATCAAAGCCATCCGAAGCAGTTAAGTGGTGGACAGTATCACGTGTTTACCACTAGCTTGTGCAAACGTGACTAGAAGGTTCATAAGAGGGCTGTGAATTCCGTTGAGCCGACAGTCCCTCGATATTTAAGGTGGTCAGAGCAGCCCATCATATGGAGCAGGGAGGATCATCCTCCACGGGTCGATAACCCGGGTCAGTTGGCTTTGGTAGTGGCGCCTCAGGTTGGTGGGTATAAATTCACCAAGGTACTCATGGATGGGGGTAGTAGCATCAACATCCTTTACTACGAAACCTTTCAGCGCATGGGGTTAACTGATAAACATCTGAGAACATCCAACATTGTTTTCCATGGAGTTGTCCCTGGTAAATCGGCTTACCCAGTTGGCAGGATTGAACTGGAGGTAGCCTTTGGAGATGAACATGACTCCTGAGCTGAGAAGTTGATGTTTGAAGTGGTCAAAATCAGGAGCCCATACCACGCCCTGTTTGGACGGCCGGCTTACGCTAAGTTTATGGCATGGCCGTGTTACGTTTATCTACAGCTCAAGATGTCGGGTTACAAGGGCACCATCACCGTACACGGCAGTCGTAAGGTAGCATCGGAGTGTGAAGAAGGTGACGCGGCTTATGCTGAGTCGCCCTGCGCAGCAGAGGAGCTCAAATTTTATCAAGATAACGTTGACCCGGCGGATATGACATCCCTGAAGAAGCCAACTACAAAGCATGACCCGGCGCTGAAGTTTAAGTCGGCGGCTGAGACGAAGCTTGTTGACTTTACCCCGGGTGATACTTCTAAACAGTTCAGCATCAGCAGCAACTTGGATCCCAAATAGGAAAGCGCGCTCATCGAGTTCATCCATGAGAACCGGGACATCTTTGCATGGAAACCTTCTGACATGCTGGGTGTACCGAGGGAACTCGCTCAGCACACTCTCAATATTGATCCAAAGTATAAGCCAGTCAGGCAGTTTCTTCGCCGTTTTAACGAAGAGCGACGAAAAGCCATTGGAGAAGAAGTCGCCTGGCTCTTAGCGGCCGGGTTTATCATTGAAGTTTTTCACCCGGAGTGGTTGGCTAACCCGGTGCTCGTCCTCAAGAAGAATGGCACCTGGCGGATGTGTGTGGATTACACGGACTTAAACAAGGCTTGTCCGGCTGACCCTTTTGCTCTCCCCCGTATTGATCAAATCATTGATACTACGACGGGTTGTGAGCATTTGAGCTTTTTGGATGCTTACTCCGGTTATCATCAGATTAAGATGGCAGTTAAGGACCAGGAGAAGACGGCTTTCATCACTCCATTTGGAGCCTTCTGTTATGTGTCTATGCCATTTGGGCTCAAGAGTGCCCAGGCGACTTATCACCGGTGTGTGCAGAACTGTTTGCACGACCAAATCGGGCGTAATGTCCATGCTTATGTGGATGACATTGTGTTGAAGCCCAGGGAAAAGGAAACTTTGATATCCTACTTAAAGGAGACCTTTGATAATCTTCGGGTCTACAGGATGATGCTTAACCCGGCCAAATGTGTGTTTGGTGTTCCTGCAGGCAAGCTTTTGGGCTTTCTGGTGTCCAACAGAGGCATCGAAGCTAACCCGGAGAAGATTAAGGCGATTACCTCTCTAGCTAAGCCGGCATGCATCAATGATGTTCAGCGACTGGCGGGTCGCGTTGCCGCCTTAAGTCGGTTCATAAGTCGGCTCAGTGAGAAAGACCTCCCATTATATCAGATGATGAAGAAAACTGACACTTTTGTTTGGAGTGAGGCTGCTGATGCTGCTTTTGAGGACTTAAAGAGACAATTGTCTGAGCCGCCGGTTCTTGCGGCTCCAATTGACAAAGAACCCTTGCTGTTGTATGTGGCTGCCAATTCGCGAGCCTTCAGCATTGCCATCGTGGTGGAGCGTAAGGAAGCCGGTAAGGAGCATCCGGTTCAATGGCCGGTTTACTACATCAGTGAGGTGCTCATTGAATCCAAGAAAAGGCACCCTCATTGGCAGAAGCTTGTTTATGGGGTGTTCATGGCAAACCGGAAGTTGAAGCAGTATTTTCAAAGCCATCCTATAACTGTGGTAAGTTCTGCCCCTTTGGGAGACATTATTCAGAATAGGGAGGCCACAGGACGAGTCGCCAAGTGGGCTATTGAGTTTGGGCCTCATGGTTTGAAATACATGCCCCGGACGTCTATTAAGTCTCAGGCCTTGGTGGACTTCATCAATGATTGGACAGAGTTGCAAGCCCCTGAGGAGAAGCCGGATAACACATACTGGACTATTCACTTCGACGGGTCTAGGAAGCTAGAAGGCTCGGGGGCTGGAGTGGTGTTAACTTCCCCTCGAGGTGACAAATTTTGCTATGTACTCCGGCTTATGTTTCCATGTACTAACAATGCAGCCGAATATGAGGCATTACTTCATGGTCTCCGGGTGGCGAAGGAGATGAACTTAAGCTAGGTACAATGCTTGGGCGACTCAAATTTGGTGGCTCAACAAGTGTCAGTCACGTGGGATTCCAAAGACCCCCTCATGGCGGCTTACCGTCGTGAAGTAGATGCTGTGGCCGGTCACTTCACAGGTTATCAAGTGGAGCACATTGATCGAAGGAAGAACGAGGCGGCTAATGCTTTAAGCCGATTGGGATCCCAACGTAAGCCGGTGCCACCCAACACCTTTCTTGATGTGTTACACAACCCTTCTGTCAAGGTACCTACCAAGGAAGACTTAGCAGTGCCAGACCCGGAGGCACAACTGGTGGCGGCTCTTCATGGTATCCCGGATTGGACGGTGCCTTACTTGGCTTATATGACCCGAGGTGAGTTGCCGGAGGATGGAATGTTGGCAAGACAAATCGTTAGGCGCTCCAAATCCATGACGATTGTTAACGGCGAGTTACATCACCTCAGCGTCACGGGAGCGTTTGAACGCTGCATATCACCTACAGAAGGCTAAGAAATACTCCATGAGATCCATGAAGGAGATTGTGGCCATCACGCCGGGTCAAAATCCCTTGTAGCCAAGGCTTTTCATCATGGTTTCTATTGGTTGACGGCTCACGCTGATGCGGAAGATTTGGTCTGTAAATGTGACGGGTGTCAAAAGTTCTCACGACGAGCTCATGTGCCGGCTCAAGAGTTGAGGATGATCCCAATTACTTGGCCGTTTGCAGTATGGGGGCTTGACATGGTTGGACCTTTCAAAAGGTCTAAAGACAAAAAGACACATCTGCTGGTGGCAGTGGACAAGTTTACCAAGTGTGCTGAGGTAGAGCCGGTCAGTAAGTGTGATGCAGCCATGGCGGTTCAGTTCATAAAAAAGGTGATCTTTCGCTCTGGTTTTCCACATAGCATCATAACTGATAGTGGCACTAATCTCTCTAAGGGTGCCATGGAAGAGTTCTGTCAAAGAGAACATATCCGTCTTGATGTTTCGGCTATTGCTCATCCCCAATCCAATGGTCAAACAGAGAGAGCTAATCAAGACATCCTGAAAGGCATCAAGCCCCGGCTCTAGGTCCCATTATAGCGGACTTTGGGTTGTTGGATGGAGGAGTTACCCTCCGTGTTATGGAGCATCAACTCTACGCCTAACAGGTCCACGGGATACACACCTTTCTTCATGGTCTATGGAGCAGAGGCAGTCCTGCCAAGTGACATCCGGCACGACTCACCCCGAGTGGCGGCTTACGTTGAGGCGGATAATGAAAAGGCTCGTCAGGATGCACTTGGCTTGTTGGACGAGGAGCGAGACTTAGCAATAGCTCGCTCGGCGATTTACCAGCAAGACCTGCGCCGCTATCACAGCCGCCGGGTTAGGAGCAGAACCTTTCAGGAAGGCGACTTGGTGCTCCGGCTCATCCAGGATAAGTCTGATATGCACAAGCTATCCCCGCCTTGGGAAGGGCCCTTTGTGGTCAGCAAGGATCTGCACAACGGGTCATATTATCTCATCGATATTCGAGAGCGCAAGGACTCCTTTATATCGGAGGAGGAGACCCGCTAGCCGTGGAATATAGCTCATCTCCGGCCTTACTATACTTAAGTTTCTTCTTTAAGATACTTTTTATAATGTACATATTACATAAAGCAATAAAGCAGGACCTCTGTCCCTTTTTCCCATAAAGAATGTTTCATTTTTTCTTTATCAGGTGATGGACACTGCCAACTGGGGACGGATCATATCTGAATCTGGCTTTCCCTTTGGTCCGGCTTATGATCATATCTGAATCTAGCCTTGGTCACTTGGGGGCTTCCTGTTCAAACATAGGTCGTATTCGAACCAAAGAGAACATAGCTGTCGATACCCACTTGATGGGCATATTGCCAAACCCACTTGGGGGCTTCCTGGTCAAAATTGAATCATAGCTTAACCCCTTTGGGTCTGATGTGGATCGTATTCAAATCAGTGTCATTAAACAACTCTTATGTTCACTTGGGGGCTTCCTGTTCAAACATAGGTCGTATTCGAACCAAAGAGAACATAGCTGTCGATACCCACTTGATCGGCATCGCCAAAAGCCACTAGGGGCTATATGATCGCATCCGAATCTTAGCTTAAACCCTTTGGAACGGTTTTTCTGATCGTATTCGAATCAGGAGCCTGTGAACACTTGTAAGTATGATTATCTTCACTATCATTGAAACCCTCTTGAGGAGATGGTTTTTGATCTTTCCGGTTTTATATTAGTTACTTCAGGTTCTATCAAGTGCCAAGTAAAAACTTATATGAGCCGGAGAAGTTATTAAAAAGAGTCGCAGGTATGCTATTCTGATTATGTTTTAAACTAATCATAAACCGGTTTATACATATGATTTTTGATTATATCTGGGTTATCAATATTCTATAACCCGCTGGTGCAGTGAATCGTCCAGGAAAGCCTTGCCTGTTTTACGTGCAGGTTAAAACGGAGCAAGGTGAAGGATCAAGGAAACACTTGATTAACATAAGCAAGATGAATTTGGTACTGGCGGCTTAACAAAAGCAATAAGTACCATAAGGCGTGACAGGCATTAAGGAGTTTTTCTATCCTATTACAAGACTCCCCGAGTCTGAATAAGTGAAGCATTGTTCTTTGCCAAGTTATAACCCGGCTGGCAGCTCATTCCTCCGGCTGGCTTCATGACTCCGGGTTATCCTTCCCCGCCTCTCCTTCGGTTGTTGTGTCCTGGAAGGTGGAGGAGGCCCAGTCAATGCCGCTCAAAGCTTCAAATTGAGCTTCATCATCTATTAAACTGGCCGGGTCCACTTCAGGGGCAAAGGAATGCTTACGCGTTGGAGGGAGCAGGCTGACTTGGTCATATGGGATATTCGGGATCCTCCGGTTCTCGCTATCATAACCTGGTGAATACTTGGTGAGGTTAGTATCCTCCCCAGTGAGAGTCGCCAGAGGGCGTACGACTTTGACACAGGCGGTGAAGTCCTATTCGCCAAAAGCAGTGCCGTCATCCTTATGACTTGGGTATCCAAGCGAGAGATCAGCAAGGTCAAGCTCTGGCACCCATGCTTTTGCCCGACTCAAAGCAGCTACAGCTCCGGCTCTCGCAGATGCCCGCCTTAAGTCTTGAATGCGTTGAGGTAGCACCGATAGATGTCTCAATACGTCTTGCAGGAGCCGGGGAGAGGTATTTGATAAAGCCACAGCGGTCAACGCATGCTGTGACCCGGAGTACAACTGTTCTGTCAAGGTGTACACTGCTTTAAGTTTGACAAGCATATTTTCCTTCAGAATAGTACTCTTGGGGCCTGCATGTTCACAGGTATAACAATAAGCCGGAGGCAACTATCACGATAACTCTTGAAGGATTACAATATTTATGAGCGGCTTACCAAAGATAGCTGAGACCATTTGGGATATGTGCCACTTTAAGTCGGGTAGCTCATTTGTTGCCTCGGCAAGAGATGCCTCCGCTGTTTCAGCCCGGGTCACCAATGAAGCCCTCTCATCAACCCAAGCCTTCTTTTCCAATTCAAAATTCTTCTTCAGCTTCTCTTGTTTAGAGATATTGAATTCAAACTTGGAATTGGCTTTCTGAGCTTCGAGCTCTTGGGTTTTCAACTGGCTCTTCAAGTCAGCAATCTCCGCCTAAAATTGACTTGCGGTGGCCTGCATTGACATCAGGTTATGGTAAGAATCTTGGTAAGATAACATTTAAGTCCCAAGCATTTTACAAGTAAAGATACTTGTCACTTGGGGGCTAGTATGTTTAAAGAATTTTTAAGTCTATTTTACCAAGTTACACATATTAACTCTCAAGCACTTTACAAGTAAAGATACTTGACACTTGGGGGCTAATGTGACCCAAATTTAAAGTTCCATGTCACCTTCGGGTTAAACATATTCAATTTAAACCGGACAAAACTAAAGGCTAGCAGATTACTAAGACTACAGCATATTCAGTCATAAGCAATAGACTTGGGGGCTGGTACAGTAAGTAAGATTCAGAGTGAAAGCTTAAATTTTACCTCAGATTTATGCTGTATTTGCTTCACCATGTCAATTTCCAGGTCACGGCTACTGTGTACTTGGTTCAGATAGCCCGAAACTATATCACCAATGCTTAGATGAGAGTAATTAGTGATGTCTTGTTTGGACCTCCGGCTCTGAGCAAACTCTTCCTTGGCAGTGCATTGGGCAAGGGCAGTGGGCCGGCCCGGTTTAACATACTGGCTCTTCACAATTTCAACTTCCGGATCAACTGTTTTGGCCGGGCTAGGAACTTCCGGGTCATCCGAGTTATGAATCATGTCTTCTGCAGGCGGGTCAGAAGTTGGCTCTGGAATGTCAGAAGCCGGTTCAGGCGGCGGCTAATGAGCATAGCTGTCTGGAACGGATGAGTCAAGCACCGGTTCAGTAACCACCGGGTCTTGGGACGGCTTATTTTTCTTTGCCTTCTTGCTGGGCTTTACTTGCCCACTGTCAATCAAAGTGGAAGGGTAAGTATCAAAGCATAAGTATGGACAAATTCAAAGTAAGAAAGTTTATATTACCCGGGAGCCGTTTTGAAAGCCGACATGTACGATTGCATCGACTCATCAGAAGAAGGGGAGGTATCCTGATAGTTGGAGTCAGATGAATTGAGAGGTTGGCGAATCAAACCCATCAAGGGTAAAACAAAACGTAAGTCGGAGTTAACCTCGGTCCGACGCTTCCTGGTTACATCGGGTAAGCCGGAGGAAAGCTCTGCGTCCTCGTTGGCCCGAGTCTGCCTCCGGTTCTCAAGCTGCTGTTGCTTCAAAAGAAATTGAGGATCTTGGTAAGCAAGAGGGTGTGAAAACCTTACTTTCCGAGTCACCCTTCGGATTCTTTGTGTTGGCAAAGGCTCTGAGTCGGAGGAAATTATAGTTACCTCTTCGCCAGCTGCCTGGCTGTTCCCAGTATCCTCCTGAAAGGATCTAAATATCAGTACGGTAACAGTGAAGGGATTAAAGAAAATTAAAAAAAATTACCTCTTCATCATCTAAAGAAGAGTCGTCCAATCTCATCATATCAGAGGCGCTGGGGTTCTTCTTTTTAGAGGTACCCATCCTGGCGGCTTTCCTTTCGGTCTTCTTGGTTGCTCGGGCCAGTTTTGCAGCCTCATGGTCATACTTAACCTTCCATAAGTTGTCATCGGCCTGTGGAAAAAGACAAGGAATCATAAGTACCAGAAGGTAACATATTAAAGAGTATTTGTGAAGATTAGTAACTTACTGCAGGAGCCAGATTCTTCTTACAGAAGGGAAGCAAACTGAAAGTATTACTGGTTACAGTGCCTTCCTTCAATAGTGATTGGACTGGAGCATCTACCACATCGTCTGGTAAGTCCTCAGGATTATGACGCATTGAGTCGTCCTTTTCGCTCGTGTAAGTACACATTAAGCCGGAGCGGCGGCTTAATGGTAATATCCGCCAGGTGACCCAGACCCGGACCAAATCAATGCCAGTTAACCTGTTGCCTAAGAGGGCCTTGATCTTTCTGATGGTAGGGTTAAGAGGCGGGCGCTCAACAGCAGTTAACTTATCCGGCAGAGGATGTTCGGATTCAAGGCACAGGGCGCGAAAGCCGGGCAGAGGCTTCTCGTTAGCCGGAGAGGTGTCTTGGCAATAGAACCACGTCTGGTTCCAGTCTTTGGGATGACTCGGCAGCTCAGCGTAAGGAAAAAGGCAGTCTCTCTGCCGCTGGATTGAGATGCCGCCAAGTTCAAGGCTAGGTCCGCTGGCGCGCTCATTCTGCCGGTTTAAGTAAAAAAGCTCCCTGAACAGTAGCAGACTTGGTTCCTCTCCTAAATATACCTCGCAGAAGACTTGGAAGTTACACAGATTGGACACGGAATTGGGTCCAATGTCTTGAGGCCTCTGGTCAAAGAAATTCAGAACGAATTTTGAGCCGGGAGGGCCAAATCCCCGGTTCATGTGGTCTGTGAATACTACTACCTCTCCGTCTTTGGGTTGAGGTATCTCTTCAGACAGGTGAGGGGCATGATAGGACATGACCTCCTGTTTTGGCAGATGGCCAGACGCTACAAACTCAGCAAGCTTGCTTTTAGCGACTGTGGATGGAACCCAGTTGCAAGTCACAGGGGGCTTGGCCGCCTTAGGAGCCATAATGACAGTGGCCTACGACAAAGTAAAAGTTTCCGGTTCATATTTAACCCGGGAGAAATATTCAAGATTATTTAAGGTAGCAAGGGGCCTAATGATATAAGGGTGACTGTGCAACAATATTTAAGCCACTACAAGTATCAAGAGCAGTTTAAAATTCTTAAGGTCATGGGAAGAAGCTAGCAAGGCTTACAACTCAGTATTACTTATTTAAACCGGCTACATGGATAGTTGTGTTTATGGGCATTCAACAGAAGAAATTTTCCAGGTGATACAAACAGGTTTTACCATCTACCACTGTTATCTTGGATCAAACAACTGTTCTGAAAAGAAAATGTTCTAGACCTAAGACTGGAGCAGATAAAGTTCGAGGGCTTGAATGGGGCCTCTATGTGACAGAAAGGGGTTTATTTGCATTTCAAAGTAGGTGCAAAACATCGAACGGCCGCATCAGTTTTTATCATTTTCAAGATCAAGAAGGGCAAGGATAAAGAAATCTATGGAAGAAAGCTACTGAATAGCGAAGAACTCGAGGAACTCGAAGAACTCGAAGGCCTTGATGTAGATCTAATGAGCAGGAAAGGGGAGACTCACCGATGCAAGGTTGCTGCGGAAGGATGTCGCGTTCTTTCTGGTCCAACTAGGTTGATGCAGCGGCCTGAGTTGGTCAAGAAAGGAAGATCTGCGGCGGCGGCGGCGGAGCTCGAGTGGCAGGGAGGAGGCAAGAGGAAGAAGACGACTAGAAGGAGGAGAATGGGAGACCTAGGGCGCGCCTATTTATAAGGAGAGGATAACTGAGACGGCACGGGAAACGAGGAGATAAGAATTATTATCCAGCAGCCCCGACGCCTCGATTTTCGGAACAGTCAATAAAGGCAGAGATCCGTTGAAGGATACGGTGAAGTCACAGTAGCTTAACCCGGATCCAAGAGATGATGTCATGCAGGTTAAAAGACCTTTTGCGTAGACAGAAGATTAAGTATATATTAAGGTATTTTAAGATTAACATGAACAGGTTCAAATAATCTGGGTCCTAATGTTGGGGATATGACTATTTGTGTAAGCCGCCCAGGAGGGGCCGGGTTACGCAAAGAATCTTCATCAGAGGAAGCCAAGACCAAGCATGAAGATGGCGGTTCAATAAAGAGCTTAAGGCCCACAGGCGGCTTAAGTCCATTGTAGTAAACTGCCATAATGGCATGACTTGTAATGTAAGGTAGATTTAATTGGTCACCGAGCCGGACTCTATTTATAAGCCGGCCGAGACTCTGTAAGCCGCAGGTGTCAACCCGTGTATATAAGGGGACGACCTGCGGGTGGCTTAGGGCAAGAACCAACTCATCGAGAGCCGGGCATAGCATATCTCGCTCCCTGGTCATCGAAACATCAATACCAACCCAACTAGACGTAGGCCTTACCTTCACCGTAAGGGCCGAACTAGTATAAACTCTCTCGTGTCCCTTGTCCCGATTTAACCCCTTCAAGCTTCCTAGTTGCGGTGGCTCCACAACTAAGTCCTTTCACGAGGACATCTGACGTGACTATTCCACGACAAGTTGTTTGAGCCCTGATGTGCCTACTCATACATGCTTGTTTGTCATGCCTGCTATTGCTTAGAGTTGAGTCAGGTCTGATTCATCAGGGATGAATTGGAGTTGTGTGAACATGTCCTACTGTGTATGAGCTAAGTGTGAGAACACGATTTGGTAAAGGTAGCGGTGAGAGGCCATGTAGGAGTACATGGTGGGTTGTCTCATTGCAACCGTCCTCAGGAACTGAGTTCTGTGTTTGTGATCCATGAACAGCTAATACCACACATTGGAATGCTTAAGTGCCCCTCTCGACTTATTAATCAACTCGATCTCTGTCCAGGAGTTGCAACTAGTTTCTGGTGTTTGTAGGTAGTGTTAGTAGTCTACCAAGTGGCACCCGGTACAGGTGGGCTTGGGACAGACTAGGCACAGTGGCGTGGTGTACCAAGTGGCACCCGGATGGTGGGCTTGGGAACCCTTCTCACATCGTTTGGGGCCGTGAGCGACACCCCGGTCGGATCTCCTTGCGGATGGAACCCGAATAGGCGATGAACCTGGACGAGAGACTTGTGTGGTTAGTCAGGTCGTGGCCAACACCCTTGCTGGGCTTCCGCTTGAAGGTTGTCGAGTACATGTCATGTAAACGGCGACAAGTGGTGAGAGCTTGTGTGAAGAATTACACCCCTGCAGGGTTAATATGATCTATTCGAATAGCCGTGTCCGCGGAAAAGGACTTCTGGGTTGCCTGTACAGTTCATAGATAACTTGAAGTGGATACTCTAAAATACACAAGATAAGCGTGAGTGCTATGGATGGCGTTCTCGTAGGGAGATGGGAGCGGATCCATAGTGGTGTATTGATATGGTGAATATGTGGACTCGTGTGCGCCACCTCAAAAGAGTTACTTGCAGTCGTAGTTCAGGATAGCTACCGAGTCAAAGCTTGCTTGCTGCAGTTAAACCCCACCATCCCCTTTGTTGAAAATGATGCATATGTAGTTAGTTCTGATGTAAGTCTTGCTGGGTACATTTGTACTCACGTTTGCCTATTTTATGTTTTTGCAAAGAGACTTCAGTCTCATTAGTAGTTCCGCTTGGACTTTGACGTTTAGCTTTTTACCTCAGCTACGATCTTGTGCCCTCGGCAGGATCTCGTAGTTAGTCAGGCTTCTCAGCCTTTTTCATTTGTAGTTGTCTGTAATCAGACATGTTAAGCTTCCGCATGTGCTTTGACTTGTATGCTCTGATTGTTGGGTCGTGAGACCCATGTTTGTAATATCTCGCTCCTCGAGCCTATTGAATAAAATACTTGAGTTGTAGAGTCATGTTGTGATGCCATGTTGTATTTGCACATATCGAGCATATTGTGTGTATGTTATTGAAATGCTTGGTATGTGTGGGATCTGACTATCTAGTTGTTTATCCTCGGTAGCCTTTCTTACCGGGAAATGTCTCCTACTGCTTCCACTGAGCCATGGTAGCTTGCTACTGCTCCGGAACACTTAGGTTGGCCCGCATGTGTCCTTCTTCGTTCTTGTGTCTGTCCCTTCGGGGAAATGTCACGCGGTGTCTACCGGAGTCCTGTTAGCCTGCTACAGCCCAGATTCTCTGGAGTCCTGCTAGCCCAGCTGCTACAGCCCGGATTCACTCATTGTTGACCGACACGTTCGTTGTTGGGTCATGTATGCCTGTCCCTGTAAGTTAGTGCCACTTTTGGTTCACGACTAGCCATGTCAGCCCAGGCTCCTTATCATATGGATGCTAGCAACACTATCATATACGTGTGCCAAAAGGCGCAAACGGTCCCGGGCAATGCTAAGGCGACACCCGTGGGATTACTGTGCGTGAGGCCGCAAAGTGATATGAGGTGTCACATGCTAGATCGATGTGGCATTGAGTCGGGGTCCTAACAGCTTTTGTATCAGAGCCTGACTGCCTGTAGGATTACCAAGCCAAACTGGTCGAAGTTGAGTCTAGAAATTCTTTAGTTATGTAAGGGAATTGATTGTGGTTGGGAACGTAAGGCTCTTTTTACTCCTTATACCTTATGCCCTTCTGATCCGAGTCATCATATCTTTCCTACGGGGTTAAGGAACTAGGCTTTCTCTTCTTCTATCAGGATCACCTGTTACTAATCGTAAACTTATAGGATTGATGGACATAAGCCTCAGTTCAGTTTCTACTACCTCCGGGTGTCCGTAGTTGGTCTCAGTACCTTGATATTGTGATTCTGAGTGGTTATGCCACCATATTTGCAGTATGTTTCAAATCTTTTCCAGCATTTACAGTCGTTATGCTGTCCGAGTCATCCCAGGTTTCTAAATAGTCTGATGCATTTGAAAATCCCTTCTTCCCGTTCCCGTCGTCCCTTTGGGCCAGATTAACCACACTAACCAGTGTGTTGAGGTACTCCATTGCTTCAACATTTATGTTGGAGCTATTACTATGACCCTAGGTGTCTAGAGTCCCACATAGTAACTTAGCCATGCTTTGTGTACCCAGTGTGATGATTCTGGTCATTACTCCCGAAAGCATCCCGTGATGCCACTTAGTATGTAGGTATTCTACTCCTGGGTTTCGAACCCAAGATTCACCCTACTTCATGTTGCTAGTATTTGCTAGTTCCTTTAAGATATTAGTAACCTTTGCGATAGTCATCGAGGTTCGTGGTGTATCCTTCTTCCAAATACCATGAACTGCTTATGGCAGAAGTTCCCCGCCGAACCGAAAGATCACAACCTGAGTGCCCTTGACGAGTTCTCGATTCTATGTTGTGATTCTGCCAGTTCCACCTTTCTGCATGGGTTATCCGGAATAAATATGTTGAACTCGTTCGACATGCTATTCCATGCATCCACTACTCAGAAAATCATATGTTCTTTTGGGTTGTCCCTCTTTAGTTGTCTTCTGACCTCGTCTATCAATTGATAGTCAACAGTAGTCATGCACTTGTTTTATCGATGCCCATTACTCCTGTGGTCCGTCAAGCCGTTCTATTTCAGAATGAATAGGAGAAACAAACTCCAGAACCTCATCCATATCTAGGATTGGGTCAAAGCAATTGTATTCCACAGATCAAAATGCCAATCCTGCTTCTGCTCTGCTCTACCTTGGAGTGTTACAATCTTTATGTCAAGAGTGTCATGAGAATTGCCCCACCCCTTATGAACTCTTGACGCAGTAATACTTCTTGCCATCATTGTTAATTCCTTGGTTCCCGTGTTTTTGTTACCGGAATGCCGACAAGTGAATCGTGATGTGTGAAATCAATACTGCCAGCAACCCCATTGCTTGGTAGTTAATGGACAATAATCCCATTCTTAGCATGTTGGTTATTGAATCATCACCCTAAGGTTGATCGTGCTACCTAGTCCACTTTCCTGGTGCACTCCTCGATTGATGAGTTAGGATTTTCTTAAGTCCTCGCTTATTTGAGCATATCGTCTTGCCCTGAAAAGCAAGATTGTTCTCGAGCTTAGTAACATATCGGTGGTTCATGATTTTCCGGATATCTTCTCGGAAGTATCGCCAGGTTGTCTCCTGACTACTATGTTGAGCTCGTGATCAAGTTGGTTTCTTGTAAACCACCCCTTCTCCAAGAATCTGTGTTGGATACCCCTGAGCTAGTTGGTTGAGCTAGACAACAACTTGGAGAGTTGGAAGATGAAAGCTTGTCCCGCTTAGTTCATCTCCAAAGGGATATCCTTGCGTTTGTGTGTTTGTTGAAGAAAGATGATATCTTCATCGATTGAACCTCGTGATCAATTGTCGGTGCTATGTCTTATCCAATCCATAATTTGATTATGGGCTATCATCAAATCAAATCAGATCCAACGATGTTCTTAAGGTTGTCTTACTCGTGGTTCATCCCTCGAGCATACACCATTATATCTTTTGGGTCTGACCAATGCTATCACTTGTTCACATAATTATGGAATTCCATCTTCATGGAAACCTGGATGAATTGTTGTTGTCCATCAACAACATTGTTATCTTCTCCATGATTTGTGTTGAACATCCAGCTAGTATTGGAAACTTTATAAGCATTATCTTCATGTCCCGTTCATGAAGCATATGCTTGGATGAAAAGAAGTGACTTTCTCTAATTCATGTGCATTTGATGCAAGTTGCCGCCGTGAATTCGAGAAAGCATGTTTTTCCTCCTCTGGAATCATCCCAAGTCAGTTATGCACGTGCGAAGTATTCCGTGGTCTGCTAGACTGATCATCTTCATTCCATATGAATTCCCTAGCACACCAAGCCACTAACTGATTTGTTCCAGGAAAAGGAATTCCTTCATAAGAGCTAATCCGGACTTATGCAAGGACTTCGATATCCTCGTTGATGGTTCCCAACTAGAACTCGGTAGTGTTTTATTGTAAGACTACCATGTGGGCATGCTTGTCTGGGACAACGTGTTCACATGTTTGTAGAAGAACCAGCTCATGTATTGGAGCTTACTACCGTAGTCCATTTCCCGAGAATATTACAACGTCATCTCGTCAATTTGTGTTGCAAACTTTAATTTTTCTTTCTAGACTTGGTGAGTCTAGAATATTCTGACATCAACTAGATCTGAATCTCAGGCAGATATGATGGTTGGAACATTTCCCAAGAACTATAATATTGGTCAGTCGATAATCGGTGAAGTGGATGTCGTGGCCAACACACCCAGCTGGAAGGCCTATTATTGTGTTATCTTGTTTGAGGAAGTTGGCCTCCTCCCCATAAGGATTTCGCAGGACTTGCCTCCGTAGTTATTCCTTATGGATTCATGAGCTCCCGAAGTCCGACCTGTTACTTGATGTTCTAGATACCAAACCATTTCAATGAATGGGTTACGCTAGCACATCAAGGAGAACAATAAAAGTGGAGAGCTAAATGTCTCTTGGTCGATCATCGAGATTTTCTTTCCTTGGCCTCACCAAGGTGAAATCTGAGAAAGTGTTGTCTTTCCTGTGCATCTGCATCCTCCACCGGTATTCATCATGGTAGTACGTTGTGTTGCCAGGATCCTTGACACAGATATTGGTAAAACCTTGATGAATATGGAAATGCTCAAGTTCTTGAGAGCACGCGCAAGCAAAATCATTCCTTGTGTTGTTTTCAACAAGGTAATCCACATCATCCATTCTAATCCGGGTATGCCATTCTACCAAACCCCTCCAAACGATCGCTCGAGAATTGCCTTAGGCTGGTATAAAGAGTTTCGATGATCTCTGAATCAAATTTAATTCTTCTTGCCACTTAAGGGATATTCCTACGAGTCACCTTCCCTAAGGTGCCCCGTTATGCTATCATGGTAATTCAACTCCTCGCTACGTTGACAACCGATCACCACATTCTTAAGTATGGAATTGTTGTCTACCTAGCGAGCCTTCGTCATCTGTCTCACTCCATTTCTTCAGATGTATGCCTCGTGTCTCAGCTCGAGAGATGTGTCAATGTCTCATCCCATGAGTTGATCCTGAGTTGTTCGGTCTTCGAGAAGATCGATCCTTCTAGAGTTTTCCTTTCCTCTTCTTGTCATGTTAGTTGGAGTTCTTAGAGGAAGACATCGGGTCAAAGATGGTGATCGATTCAACGTTCTGATGAAGTGCCACCTGGATCGTGAAGATTATGTTAGTTTGCGTTCCCCCTTCATCTTATCCTACGCTTGAATCTCGGGACGAGATTCTTGTTTAGTGGGGGTGAGTTGTCACATCCCTAGCTTCTGGTACTACCCGGTGTTGCATCTTGTTGCATCATGTTTAAATTTTATTTAAGTTGAAATGGGGATTGACAAACCCTAGCACCAAAATTAAATCAAATAGGGTCAACCATAAAATCTTTTCAATAAACCCAAAATGTCCCTAAGAAAAGTTCATGATTTCTGGTTAAGGTGGAAACCTCTGCCAAAAATGGTGAATATATTCTTAGATCATCTTTGGATTTTTAAATTAACTCATATTGTATTTGAATTAGGGCATTTAAATCCTATAAATATTTTAATTGCTCTAAAAATTCTGAAACTACTTGAGGGCTGTTGGGAATAATTTCACAAGTGCCCACAGTTATTTTCAGCATTTTATCAAATGGTTTGGTATATTTACTAAATCAAAACAAAACAGAAAAAATAGAAAACATTAAATAAAAGACAGAGAGAGGACTAACCTGGGCTTACCTCACGTGGCCTGCTCCTGTAGAAGAGGCCCAGCCCACCTGGCCAGCCCAGCCCACTGGCCTGATGCCAGTCATCGCCTACCTCTGCCAGTAGGTAGAGGAGGGACACCGCGATGCCGCCGAGCTCGCCATGCCACCACCCTGCCTGGCTACCCTTGCCCTCGCCAGCGCAGCGCCTCGAAGACTCTCCTTGGCGCCTCCCCGACCCCCTCTCACTCTCCCTCGTCCCCATCTCCTCCTCTGTCTCTCTCTCCCGCGATTGCCACCACCTCCCAAAACGCCGAAGAGGACCACAGCGGCCACCGGGAACCCCTCGCCGTGCCGCTGAGCTCAGGAGCTCCGCCTCGACTTCTTCTTCCTCCCCACCAAGCCATGCCCCTCCGGAAGCCCTGCAGCGTCGTCCTCAAGCTCATCTTCAACCTCCAGTCGCCGGCAACCTCATCGTCGATTCGCCGTTGTTCATGCTTCCCTGAGCTCGCTGACCTTCCCTACATGATTACCGTGAGCTCACCGTCCGTTTCCCCCTCTCCATTCCTTTGCTTGCGCTCCGTAGCCTGCTACCTGTCGAACCTGCGAGCACCTCGCCGCCGTCCATGGTGCCACCTTACCAGAACCCGAGCCAGCTGCTCCCGCGCACGTCACCGTGCTCTTGGTGACGCCAGGAGGCGGTAGAGGCCCTCCGCAGCCCCTGCCGTGCCCTGTAGCCACATCCCGCACGGAGCCGTGTTTCGGCCACCGCCCCGAGCTCCCCTCCGGCGAGCTCCGGCCACCCCGCACACTCCCGCGTGCCTCTCCTGGATGCGCGAGAGCGCCAGCAGCCCATAGGAGCAAGCCGCACCCCCAGCCGTTGCCTGTAGCGCCGCCCCGACCAATTCCGGCGAGTTCCCGCCGCTGCTGTGGTCGCCGGTGTCACCTGCTGAGGTGGCGCCGGTTAATTAGCGCTAATGACCCACCTAACCACCCCTATAGCCACTGCCATGTGGGCCCCATTGTCTAATTAGATAAGTCTACTTTTTTGTTAAGATTAGTACTAATCTGTGTGGACCCCACGTGTCAGCTTTTACTTTGGTCAAGTCAACATTGACCGGTCCCACCTGTCATGCACCCAAACCAGCCTGAGACACTAACGTATGGGTCCCACAAGTCAGGTTTGACCTGGCCGATCCAGTTGACCTGCTGACGTCACACCTATGTCATGCTGACGCAGTAACTTATTTTCTGGATTTATTCTTATATAGGAAATTCCAGAAAATGTTGCAAACTTCAAAAATTCATAGAAAATCAACCGTAGCTCCAAATTAAATAATTTATATATGAAAAATGATCAGAAAAATGCAATCTATCCATCTGTACAATTTTCATGCATGTTAGAGAACTTTAACCTTGCTGGTTAGGTGAAACAAGGTAATGCACTAATATGACCTCTTAAAATGGGTTTGCATTTGAATCTTTGGTTCAAATGGACTATATCAATCTGTTCTAGCTTGCATTAGCCCAAAACACAATCATAATGCCGTGTCATAGCATGCATCATATTGTGCATAGCATTGATCGTGTTTCTCTGTGTTTGCCGGTATTGTTCCTCCTCGGTAGATGTTGTCCCGACGTTGTGATCGTTGACACTGATGAAGACTCAATGCTATCTTCAAAAGTGACAGGCAAGCAAAACCTCCTTGTTCATTCCGATACCATCCCACTCTCTCACTCCTGCTCTCTTTTACTGCATTAAGACAACAACTATTCAACCGTTACATGCTGCGGTAACTGAACCCCTTTCCTCTGCATGACCTGTCATTGCCACAGTAAATAGATGACACCCACTAGCATGAGTAGGAGTTGTTTGAGCCCTGATGTGCCTACTCATACATGCTTGTTTGTCATGCCTGCTACTGCTTAGAGTTGAGTCAGGTCTGATTCATCGGGGATGAATTGGAGGTGTGTGAACATGTCCTACTGGGTATGAGCTAAGTGTGAGAACACGATTTGGTAATGGTAGCGGTGAGAGGCCATATAGGAGTACATGGTGGGTTGTCTCATTGCAACCGTCGTCAGGAACTAAGTTCTGTGTTTGTGATCCATGAACAGGTACTACCACACATTGGAATGCTTAAGTGCCCCTCTCGACTTATTAATCAACTCGATCTCTGTCCAGGAGTTGCAACTAGTTTCTGGTGTTTGTAGGTAGTGTTAGTAGTCTACCAAGTGGCACCCGGTACAGGTGGGCTTGGGACAGACTAGGCAGAGTGGCACGGTGTACCAAGTGGCACCCGGATGGTGGGCTTGGGAACCCTGCTCACATCGTTTGGGGCCGTGAGCGACACCTCGGCCGGATCTCCTTGCGGATGGAACCCGAATAGGCGATAAACCTGGACGAGAGACTTGTGTGGTTAGGCAGGTCGTGGCCGACACCCTCGTTGTGCTTCCGCTTGAAGGTTGTCGAGTACATGTCGTGTAAACGGCGATGAGTGGTGAGAGCGTGTGTGAAGAAGTACACCCCTGCAGGGTTAATATGATCTATTCGAATAGCCGTGTCCGCGGAAAAGGACTTCTGGGTTGCCTGTACAGTTCATAGATAACTTGAAGTGGATACTCTAAAAATACGCAAGATAAGCGTGAGTGCTATGGATGGCGTTCTCGCAGGGAGACGGGAACGGATCCATAGTGGTGTATTGATATGGTGAATATGTGGACTCGTGTGCGCCACCTCAAAAGAGTTACTTGCAGTCGTAGTTCAGGATAGCCACCGAGTCAAAGCTGGCGTGCTGCAGTTAAACCCCACCATCCCCTTTGTTGAAAATGATGCATATGTAGTTAGTTCTGATGTAAGTCTTGCTGGGTACATTTGTACTCATGTTTGCCTATTTTATGTTTTTGCAGAGAGACTTCAGTCTCATTAGAAGTTCCACTTGGACTTCGACGTTTAGCTTGTTACCTCAGCTGAGATCTTGTGCCCTCGGCAGGATCTGGTAGTTAGTCAGGCTTCTCAGCCTTTTTCATTTGTAGTTGTCTGTACTCAGACATGTTAAGCTTCCACTTGTGCTTTGACTTGTATGCTCTGATTGTTGGGTCGTGAGACCCATGTTTGTAATATCTCGCTCCTCGAGCCTATTGAATAAAATACTTGAGTTGTAGAGTCATGTTATGATGCCATGTTGTATTTGCACATATCGAGCATATTGTGTGTATGTTATTGAAATGCTTGGTATGTGTGGGATCTGACTATCTAGTTGTTTATCCTCGGTAGCCTTTCTTACCGGGAAATGTCTCCTACTGCTTCCACTGAGCCATGGTAGCTTGCTACTGCTCCGGAACACTTAGGTTGGCCCGCATTTGTCCTTCTTCGTTCATGTGTCTGTCCCTTCGGGGAAATGTCATGCGGTGTCTACCGGAGTCTTGTTAGCCTGCTACAGCCCAGATTCTCTGGAGTCCTGCTAGCCCAGCTGCTACAGCCTGGATTCACTCGTTGTTAACCGACACGTTCGTTGTTGGGTCATGTATGCCTGCCCCTGTAAGTTAGTGCCACTTTGGGTTCACGACTAGCCATGTGAGCCCAGGCTCCTTATCATATGGATGCTAGCGACACTATCATATACGTGTGCCAAAAGGCGCAAACGGTCCCGGGCAAAGGTATGGCCACACCAGTGGGAATACCGTGCGTGAGGCCGCAAAGTGATATGAGGTGTCACATGCTAGATCGATGTGGCATTGAGACGGGGTCCTGACAGCTTTGGTATCAGAGCCTGACTGCCTGTAGGATTACCAAGCCAAACTAGTCGAAGTTGAGTCTAGAAATTCTTTAGTTATGTAAGGGAATTGATTGTGGTTGGGAACGTAAGGCTCTTTTTACTCCTTATACCTTATGCCCTTCTGATCCGAGTCATCATATCTTTCCTACGGGGTTAAGGAACTAGGCTTTCTCTTCTTCTATCAGGATCACGTGTTACTAATTGTAAACTTATAGGATTGATGGACATAAACCTCAGTTCAGTTTCTACTACCTCCGGGTGTCCGTAGTTGGTCTCAGTACCTTGATATTGTGATTCTGAGTGGTTATGCCACCATATTTGCAGTATGTTTCAAATCTTTTCCAGCATTTACAGTCGTTATGTTGTCCGAGTCATCCCTGGTTTCTAAATAGTCTGATGCATTTGCAAATCCCTTCTTCCCGTTCCCGTCGTCCCTTTGGGCCAGATTAACCACACTGACCAGTGTGTTGAGGTACTCCATTGCTTCGGCATTTATGATGGAGCTATTACTATGACCCTAGGTGTCGAGAGTCTCACATAGTAACTTAGCCATGCTTTGTGTACCCAGTGTGATGATTCTGGTCATTACTCCCGAAAGCATCCCGTGATGCCACTTAGTATGTAGGTATTCTACTCCTGGGTTTCGAACCCGAGATTCACCCTACTTCATGTTGCTAGTATTTGCTAGTTCCTTTAAGATATTAGTAACCTTTGTGATAGTCCTCGAGGTTCGTGGTTTATCCTTCTTCCAAATACCATGAACTGCTTATGGCAGAAGTTCCCCGCCGAACCGAAAGATCACAACCTGAGTGCTCTTGACGAGTTCTCGATTCTATGTTGTGATTCTGCCAGTTCCACCTTTCTGTATGGGTTATCCGGAAGAAATATGTTGAACTCGTTAGACAAGCTAGTCATGCATCCACTACTCAGAAAATCATATGTTCTTTTGGGTTGTCCCTCTTTAGTTGTCTTCTGACATCGTCTATCAATTGATAGTCAACAGTAGTCGTGCACTCGTTTTATCGATGCCCATTACTCCTGTGGTCCGTCCAGCCGTTCTATTTCAGAATGAATAGGAGAAACAAACTCCAGAACCTCATCCATATCTAGGATTGGGTCAAAGCAATTGTATTCCGCAGATCAAAATGCCAATCCAGCTTCTGCTCTGCTCTACCTTGGAGTGTTACCATCTTTATGTCAAGAGTGTCATGAGAATTGCCCCACCCCTTATGAACTCTTGACGCAGTAATACTTCTTCCCATCATTCTTAATTCCTCGGTTCCCGTGTTATTGTTACCGGAATGACGACAAGTGAGTCGTGATGTGTGAAATCAATACTGCCAGCAACCCCGTTGCTTGGTAGTTAATGGACAATAATCCCATTCTTAGCGTGTTGGTTATTTAATCATCACCCTAAGGTTGATCGTGCTACCTAGTCCACTTTCCTGGCGCACTCCTCGATTGATGAGTTAGGATTTTGTTAAGTCCTCGCTTATTTGAGCATGTTACCGACTTTCCCAGGACCAAGAAAGGGAATAATACTATCTTCGTAGTCATTGATCGTCTCTCCAAAGTGGCGCATTTCCTACCTGTTCGAGAGAGTATCACTGCTAGTCAGCTCGCTGACTTATATATTTCTCGAATAGTATCACTTCATGGTGTTCCACTAGAGATCAATTCAGACCGTGGCAGTCTTTTCACTTCTCATTTCTAGGAGAGTTTCCAAACTTCCATGGGAACCCATCTTTCTTTCAGTACCGCTTTCCACCCTCAGTCGAGTGGTCAGGTGGAAAGGGTCAACCAAATTCAGGAAGACATGCTTAGAGCTTGTGTAATCTCATTCGGTATGGATTGGGAGAAATGTCTTCCTTTTGCTGAGTTTGCTTATAACAATAGCTATCAATCCAGTCTCAAGAAAGCTCCTTTTGAGAAGATGTCGAACACGTTTGAACTGGTCATAAACCGGTGAAAGACAATTCTTTGCACCGGACATGATCCAGGAGGAAGAAGAGCAAGTTCGCAGCATTCATGAGAATTGAAAACAGCCCAGTCTCGTCAAAAGAGTCAGTATGATCGTCATCATAAGGATATGACCTATGAAGTTGGCGACAAAACTTACCTTCGGGTTACTCCTTTGAAGGGTACCCATCGTTTCGTTATCAAGGGCAAGTTGGCTCCTCGTTACATTGGTCTTTTTCGCATTCTCGCTAAACGAGGAGAGGTTGCCTACCAGTTGGAACTACCCCCACATCTTTCTCAAGTTCATGATGTTTTCCACGTCTCTCAACTCAGGCGTTGCTTCTCGGATCCTTTCCGCGGAGTGGACCACGAAACGCTTGATCTCCGAGATAACCTCACATATCGAGAGTATCCGGTTCGCATTCTTGATCAAGCAGAGCGTGTCACCCGTCGTCAGAACATCACGTTTCTCAAGGTTCAGTGGTCTCATCATTCCTAGAGAGAAGCTACTTGGGAGCGAGAAGATCGTCTTCGACTGGAGTACCCCACTTTCTTTCCGTCGACCCCTGAATCTCGGGACGAGATTCTTTCAAGTGGGGGCGAGTTGTCACATCCCTAGTTCTGGTATGCTCAAGGTGTCAGGACCCCGACTCAATGCCACATCGATCTAGCATGTAACACCTCATATCACTTTGCGGCCTCACGCACGGTATTCCCACGGGTGTCGCCTTACCTTTGCCCGGGACCGTTTGCGCCTTTTGACACACGTATATGATAGTGTCGCTAGCATCCATATGATAAGGAGCCCGGGCTGACATGGCTAGTCGTAGACCCAAAGTGGCACAAACTTACAAGGTCAGGCATCCATGACCCAGCATCGAACGTGTCGGTCATCAGCGAGTGAATCCAGGCTGTAGCACTGGGCTAACAGGACTCCGGTAATCATCGCGTGACATTTCCCTGAAGGGACAGACATAGGAACGAAGAAGGACACTGCCGGCCAGCCTAAGTGTTCTGGAGCAGTAGCAAGCTACCATGGCACAGTGGAAGCACTAGGAGACATTTCCCGGTAAGGGAGTCTACTAAGGTTAAACAACTAGATAGTCAGATCCCACACATACCAAGCATTTCAATAACATACACACAATATGCTCGATATGTGCAAATACAACATGGCATCACAACATGACTCTATGACTCAAGTATTTTATTCAATTGGCTCCGAGGAGCGACATATTACAAGCATGGGTCTCTCGACCCAACATTCAGAGCATACAAGTCAAAGCACAAGCGGAAGCTAACATGTCTGAGTACAGACATCTACAAATGAAAAAGGCTTAGAAGCCTGACTATCTACCAGATCCTGCTGAGGACACAAGATCGTAGCTGAGGTAACAAGCTAAACATCGAAGTCCATGCGGAACTACTTACGAGACTGACGTCTCTCTACAAAAACATAAAATAGGCAAACGTGAGTACAAATGTACCCAGCAAGACTTACATCAGAACTAACTACATATGCATCATTATCAACAAGGGGACGGTGGGGTATAACTGCAGCAAGCCAGCTTTGACTCGGTGGCTATCCTGAACTACGAATGCAAGTAACTCTTTTGAGGTGGCGCACACGAGTCCACATATTCACCATATCAATACACCACTATGGGTCCGCTCCCGTCTCCCTACGAGAATGCCATCCATAGCACTCACGCTTATCTTACATATTTTAGAGTATCCACTTTCACTTGTCTATGAACTGTTATAGGCAACCCAGAAGTCCTTTACCACGGACATGGCTATTCGAATAGATGATGTTAACCCTGCAGGGGTGTACTTCTTCACACACGCTCTCACCACTTACCGCCGTTTACACGACATGTACTCGGCAACCTTCAAGCGGAAGCCCAACGAGGGTGTCGGCCACGACCTACCTAAACACTCAAGTCTCTAGTCCAGGTTTATCGCCTATTCGGGTTCCATCCGCGAGGACATCCGGCCGGAATTTTGCTCACAGCCCCAAATGATGTGTGCAGGGTTCCCGAAACACCAAACGGGCGCCCGGTACACCGTGCCACATGCCTACCGCATCACAGGCCACCCCTCTGGTCAGCGCTGTGCACAGCCTCCAGCATACTAAAAACACCAGAAACTACTTGCAACTCCCGGACAGAGGACAAGGGTGATTAAGAAGCCGAGAGGGTCCATTGGTTTCGGGCCCAATGCGTGGTAGTAGCTGAATCATGGATCACAAACACAGAACTCAGTTCCTGAGGATGGCTGCGATGAGACAACCCACCATGTACTCCTACATGGCCTCTCACCGCTACCTTTACCAAATCGTGTTCACACTCTTTGCTCACACACACAATAGGACATGTTCACACACCTCTGATTCATCCTCGATGAATCAGACCCGACTCAACTCTAAGCAGTAGCAGGCATGACAAACAAGCATGTATGAGTAGGCACAACAGGGCTCAAACAACTCCTACTCATGCTAGTGGGTTTCATCTATTTACTATGGAATGACAGGTCATGCAAAGGATAAAGGGGTTCAGCTACCGCAGCAAGTAACAGATGAATCGTTGTTGTCCTAATGTAGTAAAAGAGAGAAGGAGCAAGAGAGTGGGATTGTATCGGAATGAACAAGGGGGTTTTGCTTGCTTGGCACTTCCGAAGATAATATTCATTGGTGTCATAGATCACATCGTCGGTACACATCTTACTGAGAGGGGACAAGCACCGACAAACAAAGAAGCACAATCAATGCAAATGCACAATATGATGCATGATCATGACATGCAACTAGAGCCAGATGGGTTTGGGTCATTTTGAACCAAAGGTTCAACCCCAAATTCAAATTATGAATTTAAATAGTGCCTTATCATGTTTTTCACTAAATTGCAAGGTTAAGTCGTTTAAACATGCATGAAACCAGTACAGATGGATATATTGGATTTTTCTGATCATTTTTCATATATAATTTGTTTGATTTGGAGTTATGGTTGAATTACTATGAATTTTTGAAGTTTGCAAGATTTTCTGGAATTTCCAATATAAGAATAAATTCCAGTAATTAGTTATTGCGTCAGCGTTGCGTCAGGGTGACGTCAGCAGAGTCAACAGGGCTGGTCCGGGTCAAACCTGACCAGTGGGTCCTAATGCTTAGTGTCACGGTGCTGGTTAGGGTCGCTGGCGTGTGGGCCTAGTCAACGGCCACGTCAGCGGGGTCAACTCAGGCATGTGGGTCCCGCTGGGTTTTAAACTAACCTAAACAGAAACAAAACTGGGTTTAATTAGGGCGTGGGGCCCATGCGTCAGTGGCCCAGGGGGTTGGTTAGCTGTGTGAATAGACCCTAATCACGGCCACGTCGGCAGTCGCCGGAGTTCCACCGCCGGCGACCAAAACGTGGCGGATGTTCACCGGGGTTGCGCTACGGGAGGCGGCTGGACGCGCGAAGGCCACCAGAAGGTAGCCCGTACATGGCCGCACCTAGATGGCTACACGAGAGGCCGCGGGGTGGCTGGAGACGAAGGCGGTGAGCACATCCGCGGTGGCCGGAGCTTGGACCTCAACGGCCATGGCACTAGGGAGCTCGTGGGAAGGAGCTGGTGGTGGTGTTAGGCTCCTAGGAGCAAGATGAACTCAGGGCAATGCTCAGGCGCAAGCTTCAGTGGTTGCAGCAGCGGCGGTGACATGGCCGGCGGCGGTGAGCTTCGGCCTCGGTCGAAACGGCGGCTACGGTGATCGAGAGGCATGGGGAGGAGGGGCAAATGACGGAAGAGCTCACAGCGGTTGCAGCACGCGTCTCAGAGGGCTCGTAGTAGGCCGGACGATGTCGGGGCGTTGTCGGCGATCTCGGTCGTCCGAGGTCGAAGAAGGCGACGAAGGTGGTGCTGCGGGGGTGTCCGGTGTCGCTTGGCTCGTCGGAGACGAAGATGAAGACGCTGCGGAGCCTCTGGACATGGCGGAAGGGTGAGGGGGTGGCTCTGGACTCGGCGGCAGCGAACGGCGGCGGCGGCGCTTTCGGATGCGTGCGAGGGAGAGAATAGAGGAGGGGGATGAGCTCGAGGGAGTGAGCGAGAGGGACCAGGGGGGCTGCGTGGCACCTCCTGGCGTGTCGGGGAGAGGCGGCAAGCAAGCAGGAGGTGGAGGCCTCGGGCGTGCGCGCGTCGACACGCCTCTGCCTACTGGCAGAGGTTGAAGATGGTGGGGCTCCTGGTGGGCTGGCCAACAGTGCCAGGCTAGTGGGCTGGGCCGGCCACTTGGGCCGCCAGGTGGCTGCGAAGGTAAGCCAGTAAGTCTCTCTCTCTCTCTCTTTGTTAATGTTTTTCTATTTCTCTGTAACTTCTAGGCTTTATTAAAAATACCAGGACGTTTCCAAAAATCATGAAACTAATCATGGCAACTGTTTAGAATATATCCAACAGTAAACATTTTAGTTTATGATTATTTGAGCATTTAAAATATTTAATAGCATTTAAATGCCCAAATGCAAATAGAGTATGACTTAATCAAGAGCCCAAATATGTCATGGAAAAATGTGCATCACCTCTGGTTACTGTTTCCAGCATTTCCAAGAATGATGAACATTTTTGAAAGCCATTTGGATTTACTAGAAATATTTTGGTTGAACCTAGTGAATTCCTTTAATGCTAGGGTTTAGGCAATCCCCATTTCAAGTTTATTTAAATCGTAAACATGATGACATGATGAGCAAGCAAAGTCAAGCAAGGGATGATCTGGGGATGTGACACAAGGCTAGCTAGTCATTTGTGCATCATGTTTAAATTCCATTTAAATTTGAAATGAGGATTTGTGAAACCCTCAGAATCATTTCTGGAAATGACCCAGATAAAAAATTCTCCAAAAAGGTCCAAGAAAATGTTCATGTTGCTATCTGAAAATATTGGGCAGAGATAAAAATCAAACCAATATTTTTAGGAGCTCATGAGTATTTATTTTGGGCATTTGGAATTAATGCATAATTATTTGCATTGGATATATATATGTTATATATATAATATATGTCCAAAAATTGTGCCACTTGTTGGGGAGCTCTGGAATAATACCACCAATTCCTACAAAAATTCACAGAAGTAAATAAAATGATTTAGTGTTTAAAACTAAATCAAAACAAATGTCAGAATTAAAAGGGAAACAAAACAGAAAGGACAAAGAGAAGCCCACCTGACTTACCTAGGGCCTGCTACTGTAGCAAAGGCCTAGCCCACCAGGGCGAGGCGGTCGTCCTCAACCTCTGCCTGTAGGCAGAGGCGTGTCGACGCGCGAGCAATCGCCGTGGCCACCTCCCTGCTTGCTTCCTTTCCTTCCCCGACCCTTCTCGAGATGCCAGGGGACACGCACGAGCCCCCTCTTTCTCTCCCCTCTCTCTGGTTGTTCTCCCTCCTCCCCCTCGCGTTCTCACAGCCACTCGAGAGCCACCCGTCACCGCCGATGAGCACCACCGCGGCCATCGCCGTCCCCTCGCCCCTCCGTCGTGCTCAGAATCTCCGCTACGTCTCCCTCATCCTCTCCGACGAGCCAAACAAGCTGGAGCGCCCTGCAACGCCGTCCTCGACGCCTTCTTCAACCTCCGGCAGCCGTGGATCTCCGTCGCCGCTCGCCGCTGTCAGCGCCTCCCCCGAGCTCGCTGTTGTCTCTTCCGGTCCCTTGTGAGCCCCCCCCCCCCCCGCGTCGGTTCCCCCTCCTCTCCTGCCTCCCCGTGCGCCGTAGCTGCGCGCCCGCTCGAGCCGTGCTCCGACCGCCGCCCCGAGATCCGCTCCGGCCACCCCTACTCCTCCTTCCTGCCCCACTAGATGCTCGAGAGCCCAGGCTACGCCCCGGTGCTCTCAGACGCCGCCCCCGTGGCCCCCAACGCGGACGCCACCGCGTCCTGTGGTCGCCGCCGACGACCTCGCCGGCCTGACGGGTGGGCCCCGTCGGCCAGGTGATTAGCTTAGTGCTAATCACCGCCTAATTAACCACTGACACTGACCAGTGGGCCCCGTGCCCCCTAATCCTTTTAATGAAGCAAATAACCCTCTGTCTAACCCGTTGTCACTGACGTGTGGAGCCCACACGTCAGTTTTGACCCTGGTCAGCCCCAGTTGACCTGCTGACGACGTGCTGACGTCATGCTGACGCAGTAATATATTTTCTGGATTTAAATTAAATCAGGAAAATTCCAGAAAATGCTATAAATTTCAAAAAATCCAAGAAATTCAACCGTAGCTCAGATTGAAATAATTTATATATTAAAAATTATCAGAAAAATGCAATCTTTCCATCTGTACTAGTTTCATGCATGAAAAACCAACTTATACATGCTGTATATGAGAAAACACATTATGGCATTTTAAGAGACTTAATTTAGAGTTGCATTTGAATCTTTGATTCAAATAGACTTCTTCCAAATAGAATTCTAGCTGCATTAGCTCAAACCACATCACATCTTCATGCCATGTTCATGCATCATATTGTTGCATATGCTTGTGTATTGATTGCCGACACCGTTCCTTCTCGATAGGTCCTGCTCCGGAGACCATTCCAGAGTACCTGTCTGAGGAGCAGTGCCCCCTTGTTGATCTACCAGGCAAGCAAACCCCCTTGTTCATTCCGATACAATCCTACTTTCTCGCTCCTGCTCTCAGTTATTGCATTAGGACAACAACGATTCATCTACTACTTTGTGCTGTGGTAGCTGAGCCCATTCCTCTGCATGACCTGTCATTGCCACAGTAAATAGTTGAAACCCACTAGCATGTGTAGGAGTTGATTGAGCCATTGGGAATGAATTGGAGTACAGTGCTCTATGTTCTGATGTTGAGAGTGAACGTGTGAACACGATTTGGTAAAGGTAGCGGTGAGAGGCCACGTAGGAGTACATGGTGGGTTGTCTCACTGGAACCGTCCTTAAGCACTGAGTTCTATGTATGTTCTCCAATGACTCGATACTACCACACATTGGGCTCCAGGCGCTCCAAGCCCTCTCTACTTATTAACCAACTTGATCTCTATCCAAGAGTCGCAACTAGTTTCTGGTGTTTGTAGGTAGTGTCAGTAGTCTACCAAGTGGCACCCGGCCAGGTGGGCTTGGGACAGACTAGGCATAATGGCACGGTGTACCAAGTGGCACCCGGATGGTGGGCTTGGGAACCCTGCTCACATCGTTTGGGGCCGTGAGCGACACCCCGGCCGGATCTCCTTGCGGATGGAACCCGAATAGGCGATAAACCTGGGCTAGGGTCTTGTGTGGTTAGTCAGGTCGTGGCCGACACCCTCGCCAGGCTTCCGCTTGAAGGTTGCCGAGATACATGACGTGTACATGGCGGTAAGTGGCGAGAGCGTGTGTGAAGAAGTACACCCCTGCAGGGTTAACATGATCTATTCGAATAGCCGGGTCCGTGGTTATGGACTTCTTGGATGCTTACATGGTACATAGACAACTTGAACTGGATACTCTAAAATGCTCAAGACAAGTGTGAGTGCTATGGATGGCCTTCTCGTAGGGAGACGGGAATGAATCCATAGTAGTGTATTATGTGGTGATTAGTGGACTCATTTGCGCCATCTCACCTCAAAGAAGTTTCTCGTAGTCGTAGAATAGGATAGCCACTGAGTGAAAGCTGGCTTGCTGCAACTAAACCCCACATTACCCTCTTGATACAAGTGCATGTATGATAGGATCTGATGTAAGTCTTGCTGAGTACCTTTGTACTCATGTTGCTTTATCTATGTTTTTGCAGCGGAGACTTCGGTCTTACTAGTGTTCTCGTGGACTTCGACGAGTAGCTTGTACCTCTGCTACGATCTTCATTGGATTTTGTAGTTAGTCAGGCTCTTCAGCCTTTTTCATTTGTAGATGTCTGTACCCAGACGTGTAATGCTTCCTCTTGTTGCTTGTATGCTCTGTATGATGGGTCTTGCGACCCCTGTTTGCAATAAATGCTATGATGGCTCTTTGAGCCTTATCTATATGAGTTGTTGAGTTATGCTGTGATGCCATGTTGTACCACACATACTTGCATGTTATGCGTATGCGTAATGTGTATTGCTATGTGTGGGACCTGACTATCTAGTTGTTTATCCTTAGTAGCCTCTCTTACCGGGAAATGTCTCCTAGTGCTTCCACTGAGCCCTGGTAGCTTGCTACTGCTCCGGAACACTTAGGCTGGCCGGCATGTGTCCTTCTTTGTTCTTGTGTCTGTCCCTTCGGGGAAATGTCACGCGGTGTCTACCGGAGTCCTGTTAGCCTGCTACAGCCCGGTTTACCGGAGTCCTGCTAGCCCAGTTGCTACAGCCCGGATTCACTCGCTGATGACCGACACGTTCGTTGTTGGGTCATGTATGCCTGTCCCTGTAAGTTAGTGCCACTTTGGGTTCATGACTAGCCATGTCAGCCCGGGTTCTCTGTCATATGGATGCTAGCGACACTATCATATACGTGTGCCAAAAGGCGCAAAAGGTCCCGGGCATGGTAAGGCGACACCCGTGGGAATACCGTGTGTGAGGCCGCAAAGTGATATGAGGTGTTACATGCATTCAAGACAAACAACAGCATGGCAATTACAGGTTAAACATGAATTTAACATGATATCATCAGAATAACATGGCATGACCAACATAAACATGATACAGCTATCACAACATGAACATATTAATCCGACAATAGTATCATGCAACATGATGACACTATATGCACCACTATTCTGCTCAGCTTACCTCGTAACCAACACATGCATCACTTACCAACCTCGGACATCACGCGTTCATCTCAGGATCAAATTAAGCTTCGTATAAAAAATACCGTAGCGATCAGTAAATGAACACAAGGAGCTTGATCTTCCCCCATGATTCTCGTACAACATCACGAATATACGACAACTCGGTATCCTCGATACCACTGTGATCCTTACGGCGATCACCAACCGACCAACACTTGGCCCGTGATCCTTACGGCGATCACAACCCGACCACTACATGGCCCGTGATCCTTACAGCGATCACCACCAACTTATCTCACTGTTTGTGTGTAACACCTCATATCACTTTGCGGCCTCACACACGGTATTCCCACGGGTGTCGCCTTACCATGCCCGGGACCGTTTGCGCCTTTTGGCACACGTATATGATAGTGTCGCTAGCATCCATATGGCAGAGAACCCGGGCTGACATGGCTAGTCGTGAACCCAAAGTGGCACTAACTTACAGGGACAGACATACATGACCCAACAACGAACGTGTCGGTCATCAGCGAGTGAATCCGGGCTGTAGCAACTAGGCTAGCAGGACTCCGGTAAACCGGGCTGTAGCAGGCTAACAGGACTCCGGTAGACACCGCATGACATTTCCCCGAAGGGACAGACACAAGAACGAAGAAGGACACATGCCGGCCAGCCTAAGTGTTCCGGAGCAGTAGCAAGCTACCAGGGCTCAGTGGAAGCACTAGGAGACATTTCCCAGTAAGAGAGGCTACTAAGGATAAACAACTAGATTGTCAGATCCCACACATAGCAATACACATTACACGTACGCATAACATGCAAGTATGTGATGTACAACATGGCATCACAGCATAACTCAACAACTCATATAGATAAAGGCTCAGAAGAGCCATCATAGCATTATTACAAACAGGGGTCACATGACCCAACACTCAGAGCAAACAAGCAACAAGCGGAAGCATTACATGTCTGAGTATAGACATCTACAAATGAAAAAGGCTGAAGAGCCTGACTATCTACAACGTTCGATCAAGATCGTAGATGAGGTACAAGCTACTTGTCAAAGTCCACGAGAACACTAGTAAGACCGAAGTCTCCACTGCAAAAACGTAAATAAAGCAACATGAGTACGAAGGTACTCAGCAAGACTTACATCAGATCCTATCATACATGCATTTGTATCAAGAAGGTAATTTGGGGTTTAGGTTCAGCAAGCCAGCTTTGACTCTGTGGCTATCCTGTTCTACGAATGCCAGAACTTCTTTGAGGTGATATGGTGCACACGAGTCCACTAATCACCACAGAATACACTACTATGGATTCATCCCCGTCTCCCTACGAGAAGGCCATCCATAGCACTCACACTTGTCTTGAGCATTTTAGAGTATCCACTTCAAGTTGTCTATGTACCATGTAAGCATCCAGGAAGTCCATAACCGTGGACCCGGCTATTCAAATAGATCATGTTAACCCTGCAGGGGTGTACTTCTTCACACACGCTCTCGCCACTTACCGCCATGTACACGTCATGTATCTCGGCAACCTTCAAGCGAAAGCCTGGCGAGGGTGTCGACCACGACCTGACTAACCACACAAGACTCTAGCCCAGGTTTATCGCCTATTCGGGTTCCATCCGCAAGGAGATCCGGCCAGGGTGTCGCTCACGGCCCCAAACGATGTGAGCAGGGTTACTAAGCCCACCATCTGGGTGCCACTTGGTACACCGTGACACTGTGCCTAGTCTGTCCCAAGCCCACCTGGCCGGGTGCCACTTGGTAGACTACTAACACTACCTACAAACACCAGAAACTAGTTGCGACTCCTGGACAGAGATCAAGTTGGCTAATAAGTCGAGAGGGGCACTTAAGCATTCCAATGTGTGGTAGTAGCTAGTCATTGGACAACTTACACAGAACCCAGTGCTTAAGGACGGTTCCAGTGAGACAACCCACCATGTACTCCTACATGGCCTCTCACTGCTACCTTTACCAAATCGTGTTCACACGTTCACTCTCAGCATCAGAACATAGAGCACTATAGTCCAATTCATTCCCAATGAATCAAACCCGACACAACTCTAAGTAATAGCAGGCATGGCATGGTAGGAACACAACATGGCTCAATCAACTCCTACACATGCTAGTGGGTTTCAACTATTACTGTGGCAATGAAAGGTCATGCAGAGGAATGGGTTCAACTACCGCAGCACAAAGTAGTAGATGAATCGTTGTTGTCCTAATGCAATAACTGAGAGCAGGAGCGAGAGAGTAGGATTGTATCGGAATGAACAAGGGAGTTTGCTTGCCTGGTAGATCAACAGAAGAGGCACTGCTTCACAGACAGGTACTCTGGAACGGACTCCGAAGTAGGACCTATCGAGAAGGAACAGTGTCGGCATTCAATACACAAACATATGCAACAATATGATGCATGAACATGGCTTGTAGATGTGATGCTGTTTGAGCTAATGCAACTAGTATTCAAATAGGATGAAGTCCATTTGAATCAACGGTTCAAATGCAACTCCAAATTAAGCTCTTATAAATGCCATTTACATGTTTTCACTTATACAGTAGGTATAAGTTGGTTTTTCATGCATGAAACTAGTACATATGGAAAGATTGTATTTTTCTGATAATTTTTCATATATAAATTATTTCAATCTGAGTTACGGTTGAATTTCTATGATTTTTTTAAGTTTTGCTAATTTACTGGAATTCCTGATTTAATTTAAATCCAGAAAATAAATAATTGCGTCAGCACTGCGTCATGCTTGCGTCAGCAAGTCAACAGCGCTAACTGGTCAAACCTGACGTGTGGGGTCCACATGTCAGTGACACGGGTTAAACAGGGGGGTTAGTTTAATCTTAATTAAAGGATTAGTGGCACTGGGCCCACTGGTCAGTGTCAGTGGGGTTAGTTAGCTGTGATTAGCCTTAAGCTAATTACTTGACCCACGGGGCCCACCTGACGGGCCAGCGAGGTCAACGGGTCAAACCCCATCGGCGTTTAACCGCCGGCGAGGCCAAACACGGCGGAGGGCTCGGGATCACATCTCCGGCGTCCAAATGGCCCGCGGAGACCACCAGGGCGTAGCCCTGGCTCGTCCGCATCCAATGGAATAGGCGGGAGGCTGCGGGGGCGGCGGAGCTCGCCGGAGCGAGGCTCACGGCGGCGGCCGGAGCACGGGCTTCGAGCGGGAGCGGGCTGTGGGGCAGAGGGAGGCCACCCGAGGGGCTCTGCGGTACCCTCGTGGCACCAGGAGCACGGTGACGCGCTCGGTTGCAGGCTGCGGTGACCAGGGCGACGTCGGCGACATGGACGACGGCGAGAGGCTTCGGCCATGGTGGGGAAAAGGGGCTACAGCGTGCGGGCAGCTAAACAGAGAGAGGGGAACGGGGCAGGAGCTCACAGCGGTCTCGATGGCGTCGTCAGCGAGCTCGGGGAAGGCCGGACGACGGCGTGGCGGCGAGGATGATCTCCAGCGGCCGGAGGCGAAGATGGTGATGGATGGCGTTCCAGGGCTTGCCGCGTCGCGTGGCTCGACAGAGAGGTGGACGGCGACGTGGCGGAGCTTCTGATCTGGTCGGAGAGGCGAGGGGGAGGCGGTGGCTACGGTAATGGCGAATGGCAGCGACGACAGTGCTCGGGCGGTCGCGCGGGAGAGAACCAGGGGAGGAGGGAGAGCGAGGGAGAGGGAGAGCGGTCGGGGCGGCATGTGGCGGTGTGCGGGGCATCCAGACGACGAGGGGGAGAAGCAGGAGGTGGCGGGGAACGTGGCCCTGGCCGGACGCGTGGCCGCGCGCGCCGGTGCGTGCCCTTGTCCTCCTGGCGCGAGGAAGGGGATGACTAGCACGGCCAGCTGGCTGGGCCGGCCTGCTGGGTCGCTGGGCCAGGCCAGGCCACACAGTGCCAGGCCGCGGGTAAGTCCAGGTAGTTCCTTTTTGTTTCTTTTCTATTTTTCTGACATATGTTTTGATTTAATAAAAATACTAAATCATTTTATTTTCTTATGCCAATTTTTGTAGGAACTAGTGGTATTATTCCAGAGCTCCCCAACAAGTGGCACAAGTTTTGGACATATATTATATATATAACATATATATATCCAATGCAAATAATTATGCATTAATTCCAAATGCCCAAAATAAATACTTATGAGCTCCTAAAAATATTGTTTTGATTTTTATCTCTGTCCAATATTTTTCAGAGAGCAACATGAGCATTTTCTTGGACCCTTTTGGACCAATTTTTATTTGGGTCATTTCCAGAAATGATTCTGAGGGTTTCACAAATCCCCATTTCAAATTTAAATGGAATTTAAACATGATGCACACATGACTAGCTAGCCTTGAGCATGCCAGAACTAGGGATGTGACAACTCGCCCCCACTTGAAAGAATCTTGTCCCGAGATTCAGGGGTCGACGGAAAGAAAGTGGGGTACAACAGTCGAAGACGATCTTCTCGCTCCCAAGTAGCTTCTCTCTCAGAATGATGAGACCACTGAACCTTGAGAAACTTGATTTTATGACGTCGGGTGACACGCTCTGCTTGATCAAGAATGCGAACTGGATACTCACGATATGTGAGGTTATCTTGGAGCTCAAGCGTTTCGTGGTCCACTCCACGGATAGGATCCGAGAAGCAACGCCTGAGTTGAGAGACGTGGAAGACATCATGAACTCGCGAAAGATGTGGGGGTAGTTCGAACTGGTAGGCAACCTCTCCTCGTTTAGCGAGAATGCCAAAAGGACCAATGTAACGAGGAGCCAACTTGCCCTTGATACCGAAATGATGGGTACCCTTCAAAGGAGTAACCCGAAGGTAAGCTTTATCGCTAACATCATAAGTCATATCCTTATGATGACGATCATACTGGCTCTTTTGACGAGACTGGGCTGTTTTCAAGTTCTCACGAATGATGCGAACTTGCTCTTCTGCCTGCTGGATCATGTCCGGTCCAAAGAATTGTCTTTCACCGGTTTCTGACCAGTTCAAAGGTGTTCGACATCTTCGTCCATAGAGAATCTCAAAAGGAGCATTATTGAGACTGGATTGATAGCTATTGTTATAAGCAAACTCGGCGAAAGGAAGACATTTCGCCCAATCCATACCGAATGAGATAATGCAAGCTCTAAGCATGTCTTCGAGAATTTGGTTGACCCATTCCACCTGACCACTTGACTGAGGGTGGAAAGCGGTACTGAAGGAAAGATGGGTTCCCATGGCAGTTTGGAAACTCTCCCAGAAATGAGAAGTGAAAAGACTGCCACGGTCTGAATTGATCTCTAGTGGAACACCATGAAGTGACACTATTCGAGAAATATATAAGTCAGCGAGCTTACTAGTAGTGATACTCTCTCGAACAGGTAGGAATTGAGCCACTTTGGAAAGACGATCAACGACTACGAAGATAGCATTATTCCCTCTCTTGGTCCTGGGAAAGCCGGTGAAGAAGTCCATACAAACTTTATCCCATTTCAATTCAAGAATAGCTAAAGGCTGAAGGGTGCCAGCAGGTCTTTGATGCTCTGCCTTAATGCGACGACAAACGTCACAGTTAGCGATAAACTGAGAAATTTCCCTCTTCATCCTAGTCCACCAGAACCTCTGGCGTAGGTCCTGATACATCTTAGTACTACGGGATGAATTGTGATAGGAGATTCATGCGCCTCCTTAAGAATCAATTGTCGCAGATGTTGATTATTGGGAACGACCAAGCGATTCTCAAAGAAAACGACACCGCGATCATCCATAGAGAAACATCCACCAACTCCCTTCTTAATGTTTCTCTTGATGCGGATAACACCCCTATCAAACTTCTGATCAGTAATGATCTGATCCTCGAGGTTAGTTTTCACCACCAATGTAGAAAGGAATCCGTGAGGAGCTATGTGAAGGTTATGGTTACAAAATTCCTCATGGAGAAGTGGTTGGCCCTGCTGCAACATGAGATTGTTGCAATAGGATTTACGACTTAGCGCATCAGCCATGACATTAGCTTTGCCTGGGGTGTAGGTAATCCCTAGATCATAATCTGAGATCAACTCCAACCAACGTCTTTGCCTAAGGTTCAGATCTGGTTGGGTGAAGATATACTTGAGACTCTGGTGATCGGTGTAGATCTCGCAACGTTTCCCAAGAAGGTAATGTCGCCAGGTCTTGAGTGCATAGACTACGGCTGCAAGCTCTAGATCATGTGTAGGATAATTCTCCTCATGTGGATGCAACTGACGAGATGCATAGGCAATCACATGACGATCCTGCATAAGAATGCAACCTAGTCCCTGTCATGAGGCGTCGCAGTAGATAACAAAGTCCTTCGTGAAATCCGGTGGCACAAGTATGGGAGCAGAAGTCAGGCGTCTTATCAGTTCTTGAAAACTGTACTCACACTGTGGGGACCACTCGAACTTTTTATATTTCTTGAGAAGTTCCGTGAGGGGTTTGGCTACTTTGGAGAAGTTTTCAACAAAGTGGCGACAATAGCTGGCTAGACCAAGGAAACTCCTAACTTGTTTGACTGATTCAGGTGGAGTCCAATCAAGAACGGCCCTAGCTCTCTCGGGATTGACAGTAATGCCCTTACCAGATATCACGTGGCCTAAGTAGGTCACTTCTGGCAACCAAAATTCACACTTGGAGAACTTGCATAAAGGCGGTGCTCTCTGAGTTTTTCTAACACAAGTTTAAGATGTTCGGCATGCTCTTCCTCGTTCTTCGAGTAAATAAGAATATCATCGAGGTAAACCACGACGAATTTATCTAAGTACTCCATGAAGATCGAGTTCATAAAGCGGGAGAAAGTGGCTTGGGCGTTGGTTAGACCAAAGGACATGACGGTGTACTCGTACTGGCCATAACGAGTGACAAAGGATGTTTTGGGAATGTCCCCATTTCTGATTTTGATTTGGTGGTAGCCTAACCTCATATCCATCTTGGAGAAGACTAAGGATCCAGCGAGCTGATCATACATGTAACGTGACCAAATTAACGGGACGATAATCTACAACCATCCGGTCCGTACCATCCTTCTTCTTGACAAAGAGGACGGGGCAAGCCAAAGGAGAAGAACTAGGACCGATGAAACCCTTTTGAAAGGACTCATCAAGTTGTTTCTTAAGCTCGGCTAGTTCTAAGGGTGCCATCTTGTAAGGTCTCCTAGAGATTGGAGCGGTTCCTGGGATAAGATCTATGACGAACTCTACATCTCTGTCAGGTGGAACACCTGGCAGTTCCTCTGGAAAGACATCCGGAAAGTCACGGACTACCGGGATATCTTCATGGTCTGGAAGAGGGCTGGCATTAAGAGAATAGAGCTGACGCCTTGCAACTCTAGTGGAGACATTGCCTATCTTGCCAGATGGGTGTGTAAGCTGAACGGACCTGGTGTAACAATCAATCTTGGCATAATGAGCTGTCATCCAGTCCATACCCAAGATGATGTTAATATCTATAGACTTGAGGGCTATAAGTGATGCGAGGAATACAAGTCTATCTATAAGGATTTCGTTACCATGGCTTACACTAGAAGTTTTACATTTGGATCCAGGAGTTTGAATGACTAATGGAGAGGGCATATCACAAAATGACATGTTGTGCAAGTTAGCATAGCTTTCAGAAATGAAGGAGTGAGACGCTCCTGTATCGAACAAAACCGATGCTGGATGACAGTTGACAAGGAGTGTACCAAGAACGACCTCTGGATCATCATGAGCGTTTCTAGCTAAGACGTGATGCACGCGTCCACGTTCAGTGGGAGCTGACTTGACGCTGATCATCTTTCCAGGTGGCTTAACACAGCCAACAGACTTCTCGGGCTGGGGTGGAGCATAGCTAGCCGAAGAGCAGTCACGTGCATAGTGTCCTGGCTTCCCGCATGTGAAGCAAGTCCCTGAAGTTGGACGTGGACCCGCACTGACAAGCGGTCTACCAGTAGGCCTGGTTGGAACATACGACTGAGCTGGGAAAGGCACCACATAGGATGGTCTCGGTGCATATCCGGAAGGAAGAGCGGAGTTTGGAACCCAAATCCGGCGCTTCTGAGGACCAGAACCGGAAGAAGATCCCAAATCACAGGTGTGCTTACGAGACTCCTCGTAAGTGAGCTGAGCTATCTCTGCATTAATGGCCTTGTTCACCAGAGCTTGGAATGTATCACAATGATGCAGGTGGAGATCACAACGCAACTTGGGGTTGAGACCCTTCCGGAACCTAGCCTGCTTCTTGGCGTCCGTGGACACCTCTTCTGTGGCATAGCGGGCGTGGTTCTCAAACTCTCTGCTGTAAGCATCAACAGCCATCTTACTCTGGGTGAATCTACAGAACTCTTCTCTCTTGCGATCAAGGAGGGCCTGGGGAATGTGATGCTCACGAAAAGCCTCAATGAAATCCCTCCAAGTAGGAATCTGGCCTGCTGGAAGCATAGCCTCGTAGTTCTGCCACCAAAGACTAGCAGGACCTTCCAGGTGGTATGTGGCATAGGTGACCTTGTCATTTTCAGCTACGTTCACAGAATGCAGCTTATGAGTGATGCTACGGAGCCAGTCATCTGCATCGAGTGGCTCGATGGAATGATGAAAGGTAGGTGGGTGCAAGAGAATGAAGTCATGAATGGTTATAGACCCTTTGAACTGATGTGCGGTGTTCTCCTCGATACGTGCCAACAAGCGGTTAGACTCACGCTTGTTCCTCTCCATCTCTAACATGAACTCTGTCAATGAAGGTTGATCTGAAGGATCCTCATCCCTACCATCTCCGTGGTTCTGGCTACGAGCAACAGAACTTCGCTTAGCTAATGACATCCTGAGAAACGAAACCATGGACGGAATCAGCATCAACTATAGGCTATAGAATGTAGGACAAGGAAATTAGTAACTCTCGAACTCCTAGGGCAATTCCGGCAGCATAACGACGGTAAAATGATCAAAATGAGACATCCTGCTAAAATGGGGTAGTACAGCAACTCAACATCATCACTCAAGGTTCTGAGATAGTACTAAACAGGCTACACTGGAAGTACTCGAAAACTGGGAATGACTCTGATCAACCAATCCTATGGGACTACGGAGTAGTAACACGTGATCCTGATAGATAGATGAGAAAGCCTAGTTCCTTAACCCCGCAGGAAAGATAGGATGACTCAGATCAGAAGGCCATGAGGTATAAGGAGTAAAAAGAGCCTTACGTTCCTTCCCACAATCAATTCCCTTACATAACTAAAGAATTTCTAGACTCAACTTCGACCAGTTTCACATGGTAATCCTACAGGCAGTCAGGCTCTGATAAAAAAGCTGTCAGGACCCCGATCCTCAGTCACACCGATCTAGCATGTAACACCTCATATCACTTTGCGGCCTCACGCATGGTATTCCCACGGGTGTCGCCTTACCATGCCCGGGACCGTTTGCGCCTTTTGGCACACGTATATGATAGTGCCGCTAGCATCCATATGACAAAGAACCCGGGCTGATATGGCTAGTCGTGAACCCAAAGTGGCACTAACTTACAGGGACAGGCATAAATGACCCAACAACGAACGTGTCGGTCATCAGCGAGTGAATCTGGGCTGTAGCAACTGGGCTAGCAGGACTCCGGTAAACCGGGCTGTAGCAGGCTAATAGGACTCCGGTAGACACCGCGTGACATTTCCCCGAAGGGACAGACACAAGAACGAAGAAGGACACATGCCGGCCAGCCTAAGTGTTCCGGAGCAGTAGCAAGCTACCAGGGCTCAGTGGAAGCACTAGGAGACATTTCCCGGTAAGAGAGGCTACTAAGGATAAACAACTAGATAGTCAGATCCCACACATAACAATACACATTACACGTACGCATAACATGCAAGTATGTGATGTACAACATGGCATCACAGCATAACTCATCAACTCATATAGATAAAGGCTCAGAAGAGCCATCATATCATTATTACAAACAGGGGTCACATGACTCAACATTCAGAGCAAACAAGCAACAAGCGGAAGCATTACATGTCTGAGTACAGACATCTACAAATGAAAAAGTCTGAAGAGCCTGACTATCTACAATGTCCGATCAAGATCGTAGCTGAGGTACAAGCTACTTGTCGAAGTGCACAAGAACACTAGTAAGACCGAAGTCTTCGCTGCAAAAACGTAAATAAAGCAAGATGAGTACAAAGGTACTCAGCAAGACTTACATCAGATCCTATCATACATGCATTTGTATCAAGAATGTAATGTGGGGTTTAGTTGCAGCAAGCCAACATTGACTCTGTGGCTATCCTGTTCTACGAATACCAGAACTTCTTTGAGGTGATATGGCGCACACGAGTCCACTAATCACCACACAATACACTACTATGGATTCATCCCCGTCTCCCTACGAGAAGGCCATCTGTAGCACTCACACTTGTCTTGAGCATTTTAGAGTATCCACTTCAAGTTGTCTATGTACCATGTAAGCATCCAAGAAGTCCATAACCACGGACCCAGCTATTCAAATAGATCATGTTAACCCTGCAGGGGTGTACTTCTTCACACACGCTCTCGCCACTTACCGCCATGTACACATCAAGTATCTCGGCAACCTTCAAGCGGAAGCCTGGCGAGGGTGTCGGCCACGACCTGACTAACCACACAAGACTCTAGCCCAGGTTTATCGCCTATTCGGGTTCCATACGCAAGGAGATCCGGCCGGGGTGTCGCTCACGGCCCCAAACGATGTGAGTAGGGTTCCCAAGCCCACCATCCGGGTGCCACTTGGTACACCGTGCCATTATGCCTAGTCTGTCCCAAGCCCACCTGGCCGGGTGCCACTTGGTAGACTACTAACACTACCTACAAACACCAGAAACTAGTTGCGACTCTTGGATAGAGATCAAGTTGGCTAATAAGTCGAGAGGGGCACTTAGGCATTCCAATGTGTGGTAGTAGCTAGTCATTGGACAACATACACAGAACTCAGTGCTTAAAGACGGTTCCAGTGAACAACCCACCATGTACTCCTACATGGCCTCTCACCGCTACCTTTACCAAATCGTGTTCACACATTCGATCTCAGCATCAGAGCACAGAGCACTGTACTCCAATTCATTCCCAATGAATCAGACCTGACACAACTCTAAGCAGTAGCAGGCATGGCATGGTAGGAACACAACATGGCTCAATCAACTCCTACACATGCTAGTGGGTTTCAGCTATTTACTGTGGCAATGACAGGTCATGCAGAGGAATGGGTTCAACTACCGCAGCACAAAGTAGCAGATGAATCGTTGTTTTCCTAATGCAATAATTGAGAGCAGGAGCGAGAGAGTAGGATTGTATCGGAATGAACAAGGGGGTTTGCTTTCCTGGTAGATCAACAGAGGAGGCACTGCTTCACAGACAGGTACTCTGGAACAGACTCCGGAGCAGGACCTATCGAGAAGGAACAGTGTCGGCAATCAATACACAAACATATGCAACAATATGATGCATGAACATGGCATGTAGATGTGATGCTGTTTGAGCTAATGCAACTAGTATTCAAATTGGATGAAGTCCATTTGAATCAAGGGTTCAAATGCAACTCCTGATTTAACTTCAAATTGGATGAGGTTTGTCATGCATGAAACTAGTACAGATGGAAAGATTGCATTTTTCTGATAATTTTTCATATATAAATTATTTCAATCTGAGTTACGATTGAATTTCTATGATTTTTTGAAGTTTTTCTAATTTTCTGGAATTCCTGATTTAATTTAAATCCAGAAAATAAATAATTGCTTCAGCACTGCGTCATTCTTGCGTCAGCAAGTCAACAACGCTGACTGGTCAAACCTCACGTGTGGGGTCCACACGTCAGTGACACGGGTTAAACAGGGGGGTTAGTTTAATCTTAATTAAAGGATTAGTGGCACTGGGCCCACTGGTCAGTGTCCGGGGGGTTAGTTAATCACCTGACCCACGGGGCCCACCTGATGGGCCGGCGAGGTCAAAGGGTCAAACCCCACCGGCGTTTAACGGTCGGCGAGGCCGAACACGGCGGAGGGCTCGGGATCGCATCTCCGGCGTCCAAATGGCCCGCAGAGACCACCAGAGCGTAGCCCTGGCTCGTCCGCTTTCAGGGGAGCAGGCGGGAGGCTGTGAGGGCGGCGGAGCTAGCCGGAGCGAGGCTCACGGCGGTGGTCGGAGCACGGGCTTCGAGCGGGAGCGGGCTGTGGGGCACGGGAAGGCCACCCGAGGGGGCTCTGCGGCACCCTCGTGGCACCAGGAGCACGGTGACACACTCGGTTGCGGGCTGCGGTGACCAGGGCGACGGCAGCGACATGGACGGCGGCGACAGGCTTCGGCCATGGTGTGGAAAAGGGGCTACGACGTGCGGGCGGCTAACAGAGAGGGGAACGGGGCAGGTGCTCACAGCGGTCTCGATGGCGTCGTCAGCGAGCTCGGGGAAGGCCGGACGGCGGCGTGGCGGCAAGGACGATCTCCGGCGGCCGGAGGTGAAGATGGTGATGTTGATGGCGTTCCAGGGCTTCTTGCATTGCGTGGCTCGACGGAGAGGTGGACGGCGACATGGCGGAGCTTCTGAGCTGGTCGGAGAGGCGAGGGGAAGGCGGTGGCTACGGTAACGGCGAACGGCAGCGACAGCAGTGCTCGGGCGGTCGCGCAGGAGAGAACCAGGGGAGGAGGCAGAGCGAGGGAGAGGGAGAGCGGTCGGGGCGGCGCGTGGCGTCGCGCGGGGCATCCAGACGAAGAGGGGGAGAAGAAGGAGGTGGCGGGGAACGTGGCCCCGGCCGGATGCGTGGCCGCGCGCGCCGGTGCGTGCCCCTGTCCTCCTGGCGCGAGGAAGGGGATGACTGGCACGGCCAGCTGGCTGGGCCGGCCTGCTGGGCCGCTGGGCCAGGCCAGGCCGCAGGCAGAGGGATGGATAGGCCAGCAATGGGAATATAGTGGGGCGGTGAGGCCTGCGCGGCAGCACAGCCGGCCGCGGGGAGGAGGGAGAAGGCAGTCCCGCTGGCGCTTCTTTGAGCGGCTGGAGCAGGAAGAGCAGAGATTGAAGAAGCACGACAGCCGTTGGATAGAAATCCAACCGTCACTGCTTGTGCATCAACCTTTTTTTAGGAAAGCCTCAAATCTGTGAAAAATAGCATACATCCCATCTGCCATTATTTCTAATAATTTACAGCCCATTTTCTAATTCTAAAGGTCTTTTTGGAGCCCATATTCTTTTTGTTAGCATTACAACCCATATTGTGGCAAAGGTTAAAAAATTATACGAAATTTTGCATATTTCGGTGCGGTCCGAACTATTTTTAATCCCGAAATTTCGAGTCGCATTCAAAATGATTGTAAAAATAAATGTATATCAATATAAAATCCAACAAATTGTCCACGCAAAAAATAAATGCAATTTAAAATCTCGAAATGAAAAAAAGATATTTAAAACTAGTTGCCGGTTTGATGTGTTTTAAAAATGTACAACCCACTTCTCATTACAGATAGGCCATTTTCTCGGCCAGCCGAATGAAGCTCTCCTCATCTTGAAGGATTTGCAGCCCAACAGGCCTGATAAAGCGACTTACTTGGCAAATCACAAAAAAACTGGGCTATGGCCATGGACCCAGCTGTCAGCCTCTCCATGTACAGTACTCTTCCGATGGAAGTCGTTCCTTGACCACGTTGACCATGCCGCGCGGAGAGCACCACGGCGGTGGACGACGGCGAGGCCTAGGAAGGGGACGATGCGGAGCCGGGGAAGATGCAGCAGTGGATGCCCAAGCGGAGAGGAGTACGAGGGTTCACTGGTTCGGTTGCGGCGTGAGGCTGCCGTCGCCGTAGAATAACAGGGGGTGTGGGTCAGTAGAGGGATGCCCTGGGCCAGCGGTGGGAGTAGTAGGGGGTGGTGAGGCCTTCACGGCATCACAGCCGGCCACGAGAGGAAGGAGCATGCGGCACGACCGGCGTTGCTTTGGGCGGCTAGAGCAAGAAGACCAGAGGTTGAAGAAGCACTATGGCCGTTGGATGGACATCGTACGGTCACTGGAGCTAGAATCGTTCATATTGACTAAGTTGACAAAGCCCTCCGTCCTCGTCAACTTAGTAGGCCCACAAGTCAGCCACCCACTATGGTGGGTCCCAGCTAACAGGGGGTATTCATTTTTTGTGCGTAATAAGGGGGCACTTCCTTGCGTCCGAAGATATAGCTGGTGGGTCCGACCTGTCAGCGGGGGAACATTTTTTTCGCAAAATACAGAGGCCCTTCCGGTGGTTCCCAGCTGTCAGACGGAGGAATCATTATTTTGCGCGTAATAAGGAGGGATTTCCTTGTGTGCATCCGTGGACCCAGCTGTCAGCCTCTCCACGTACAGTCCACGGCCGATGGATGTCGTTTGTTGACCATGTTGACCAGGCCGGGCCGAGGGCACCATGGCGGTGGACGACGGCGAGGCCTAGGAAGGGAACGACACGGAGCCGGGGAAGACTCGGCAATGGTTGCCTACGCGGTGGGGAGTACGAGGGATTAGTTGTCCGGTTGCCGTCGCCGAAAAATAACAGGAGGTGTGGGTGAGTAGAGGAATGGCTTGGCAAGCAATGAAGTAGGGTGGGGCGGTGCGGCCTGTGCGGCAGCACAGCCGGCCACGGGAGGCGGGAGCAGGCAGTCCCACCGGAGCTGGTTTGGGCGGCTGGAGCAAGAAGATCAGATATTGAAGAAGCAGCACGGCCGTTGGATTAACATCCAACGGTCACTGCTGCTAGAATCGTTTGTGGACTAAGTTGACAAAGCAAAGTACACGTCAACCAAGTAGACCCACAAGACATCCTCCAAATCTGTCCCAAACAGCATACATCCCGAAATTTATAGCCAGATTCAAATTCATTTTAAATCTGAATACACCTTAATTTAAATTCAATGAAATTTTACCCGCACAAAAACAATGAAATTTAATATCTCAAAATCGGAAAGAAAACAGTATTTTGGAACTAATTGCCTGTTTGTTGTATTTTTTCATTTTACAGCCCATTTATTATTACTTATAGCCCATTTATTATTACTTATAGCCCATTTCTTATTACTTATAGTCCATTTTCTTGGCAAAATGCATCCCTCCTCGTCTTGAAAGATTTCCGGCCTAGCAGGGCGTAGAAAAGCAAGTAGGCCTATGTTGGTTATTCTGCAAAAAACAAAATAGCTGGCTAGCCATTTTTCAGAAAGGAAAAAAAACAAACTGGGTTGGTCATGTGCTAAACATATGAAATAAAAGCGTGGGCTAGACGGGCCATGGGTCCCGCACAACCCAGTTGATACCCTTCTTCGTCCCGAAAAAACAAAATTACTACGCGCGCTGCTAGGTCCCTACTGTCATCCTCACCATGTACAGTCATCTCCTTATTCCTCTCGGTTGTTGACCATGTTGACAACACCGAAGGGCGGCGCCGCGGTGAGCGAACCAAGGCAGAGGACGATGGTGAGGCCTCGGACGGGAACGAACAGGAGCCGGGGAAGATCACAGCCAGCCGTGGGAGGCGGGAGCAGGCGGTCCCGCTGGCACTGGTTTGGCTTTGGCGGCTCGTGGAAGAAGAGACTGAAGAAACGCGATAGACGTTGAATGTCAATCCAACGGTCAAGGTTGGCACAATCGTTTGTTGACTAAGCGGACACCAAGTAGCATACTTTTTTATATATAGGAATAAAACTGCGAGGAAATGCATTCGTCTGCCGTCCTCCTCGCAGGGAACGTTCGCCACATAAGTGACTAGCACCCTTGGTTTTCAACCGGGAGGTCTTGGGTTCAAGTCCCAGGAACTCTCAATTTTGTCCTCCTTCCTTCCTTGCAAAAAAGGGAAAGAAAAGCAAAGACTTGGGAAGGCGTACAGAACAAGCTAGTGTACCAGTAAAGAGGCGTTGCCGAGTTTTAGAAAAAAGAGAGACATGCTCCTGTAGCTGGTTCAAATCCAAACCTAGACTATGACTATATATGGTGCTATGCTACTCTGCAAGTAATGAAACTGAAATATCCAACGTTCGCTTCTCCTCTTCTCTACTTACTCTGCCTAGCATCAGAAGCTCTGGCCGCAGCAAGCATGTCTGCTCGCTGCTCGTCCACCTGCTCTTCAGCAGGCAACAACCAGATATGCGCCAGGTCACCACCCGTACCATCGTCTGTGGGTCTCATCACACCCCCACCGGCACGAGCACCGCAGCCGATTGCTCATTGCAGCCCTCTGCCGTTGGTGTGGTGCCACTGCTGCAAATCACAGAGAGTCATCCGTCGTGTCTCAACCACAATCCTCAACCCTGGCCGAGTCTTCTACAAATGCCCAAATCATGGGGTAATAATATGTTTAAGTGTTGTTCTGCTGCTTTTAGTTGCTGATTTTTTTAATAGTTTGGTTGATGATCTTCCAATTTGATTCGTGCAGAAAAGGGAAGATTCATGTGATTTGTATTTCTGGGAAGTTGCTGATGTGGGGGAATGCAACTATGCTGATTATTTGGTTAGCCGAGGAATCCCTATACCAGCAGGTTGGGGTATTGGACAAGTAACTGAAGGAACAACAGAAGAGGAAGATGCAGAGCAGAAGGTTAAAGATGCAGTTCCTCTGATCATGGCCAAGCAACAGCTGCTGAACGACCTTGAAAACAATGAGGAGATGAAAGAGCTTGTGAAGATAATGGGCAAAATTGATGTTCTCTGTAGGATGACTGTCTCTTTATTTGCAGTGTATGTAGCACTCGTGATGTATTCGGTGGCTACGACATGAGCACTTTGCTGAATCTAGTAATGAATGAAACCTGTGTAGCAGGTTGGGCGTAGTGCTGTGAACATCTAATGATTTCTATTAACGGAAATCAGGGGGTATCCCCTTTTTCTAATAAATAAATAAATAGCAGAGGCCCTGTCGGGTCAGCTTTGTTCTCACTCGAAGACATCGAGCAAATTGGAATCCCACAGCAAACTATGTCATCAAATTCAAGTTTCACAGCCAAATATGAGTACAACTAAACAACAATGTCATCTTGTTTTAGTTGTCATATAATCAACAAACACAAATCAGCATACATAGCAAGTGATGTTCTCACAACAAAATACTAAACAACATGTTCATCAGGTTTTAGTTGTCATAGCAAACACAATTTCCATAGTAGATAAAAAACGTCTTCTGACAGGAAAATACGACAAAAGCAATATAATCATCATCCGCGGCAGCAGCGTCAACATCTTCGCCATGTGTATCAGTCTGAATCGTAATTCCCCATGGTGTCATCTTATTCTTTGTCCTAAACGTCCTCGAACGTTGGCTTCTTCTTGATCAACTCTTGTTTGTCCACAACACGACAGCAATCTTTTTGTCGGCGTCATTGACGTGATGGTTCTCAAAGATATTAGGAACATCTGTGTTATCTTGTACATCAGGACCAGTGTAATCATCATCTTGTTGTGCAACTTCATTAAACGAACTCCTCTGCTCAAACCTTTGCAATACTCTCCAGTCGTCGCTACGTGCAAATGTGTCTTCTAAGAAAAATATCAGTGTTGCTTGATTTGCCAAAATAAAAGGCTCGTTGGTCTGGTACGCCGCCTTGACATTGGTGGATTTGAAATAATCATCAGCTCTGAGTTTTGCGATCCTGGAAAACAGATTATACCAACGACAGCACAACAGAACCACACACCAATGATACTCGAAACTAGAGATATATTGCAACTGAACAATGTCTGTTATGTTAGCATACATTTCAGTTGTGTCTTTGTCATATGTATCCATGCTCATGATTGCACTGTTTTGTGTCTTCCTGCCTTCGTCTCATGCAAGGGTGTTGTAGCGCACATCTCCAACAACGCAAGATTCATAATGTCTTACCCAAGTATCAGGACCCATTGCTAGTGAGTAAAGGGCATCATCAACTGCCTGCCCATCCTCCCGCATCTTCTTAGCCTATGGTTAGAAAATAGACAAGCTGATCATCTTATGTACTCAATATATTAAAAAAACTAACACTGCACTTCAAAATATTACATGGTTCTTGAACCATTTCGCAAATCCTGCCATAACCAGTTTGTCAATGTTTCTTGGATTTTGCGGCAGTAACTCCTTTTTGTAGATGCTGCACAACATAGTGATCGCGTCAAACATCTAAATATATAAGAATGTGCTACAAGTTTAGTAGATTACGTTGTACAAGCTGCAGTACTGCACTTACTTGATATAAGGTAGTATCTCAGGACAGCTATTCAACACATACCAAACCATTTTGCCAAATCTTTAGGTTTGTCCTCTTGTCGACTCTTCCCTGTAACTCGAACAGGATAATCGAAAACATTGAGCCTGGGATTGTCTTCACCCACCTCTTTGCTAAGCTGATCAGCTGTTTCAATGTATTTTGAGCAGAATGTCAACGCTTCTATAGCAATTTAGGCCTCTGCAATGGAACCTTCGGGTCTAGCTCTGTTCCTAACATCTCCCTTGAAAGTGCCTAGCCGCCTTTCAATAGGGTGCATCCATCCATACTGTACTGGACCTCTAAGTAGTGCCTCATGAAGTAGATGAACAACCAAATGCACCATCACATCAAAGAAGGTTGGAGGATATATCTTCTCAAGGTCGCATAGGATAGTTGGTATCTTGTCTCTAAGACGCTCCAAAGCATCTATCCTGATATTTCTACTGCAGAGTTCCCTGAAGAATTTTCCCAACTCTGCAACTGCTCTGTATAAGTCAGGGCGGCCCAATCCTCTAAGGATAACAGGTAAAACCCTTTGGCGTAGTAGGTGGCAGTCATAAGTTTTCAACCCTTGTACCTTGTTTCCATCTGCACTGACTCTCCTTTTAGGGTCGGAAGCAAATCCATGTGGGAATCTCACACATGACAGGACCTCATAGAATTCTTTTCTTTTTACCTTGTCCAAGATGTACACAGCTGGTGCCATATCCCATGGTTTACCTTCATGTTGCACCTGCAAATCCTTTCTGATACCCAGGTGTGAAAAATCAATCCTAGATTTTAAGGTATCTTTCGTCTTGCCTTCAATATTAAGAAGTGTGCCGATAATGCTGTCATATATTTTTCTCGATGTGCATCACATCAAGATTATGCCGCAGATCCAAATCTTTCCAATACTCCAAGTCCCACAAAGTGGACCTGCGGGTAAACAATAATCTCTCTTCTGCCCTGCCATGCTTCCTTTTCCCGCTGCCATTACCAGGATGGTTTCCTGGTGTAATATGCCTGACCTTCTCTAATTCCACCTGCAACTCATCGGCGGTGAGCCTCTTTGGCGCATCACGGTTTTCATGCTTTGCATTGAACACATGTCTTCGGTATTTTCTAGGATGCGTCTTTTCCTTGGCAAGGAAACTACGGTGTCCAATGTAACAGATCTTGCTAAGTATTGCGTATGATAGCCGATTCCTGTCACAGTGAACACATGCATTGTAACCATGTGTCGTTTCCCCTGACATAGTACCCATAGCCGGATAATCATGGATGCACGAAATTATAACAACATGCAGAAAGAAATCAGCTGGTGGGCTGCTATATAGGTCTCGAGTGAGAACACCCTTCCATAGCTGTTGAAGTTCCTCCACAAGAGGCTCCATGAACCAATCAAAATCCTTTCCAAGACTTTTTGGACCTAGGATGAGCAAGGCCATCATGCAGTTTGATTCTTTGGTGCAGACATTTGCAGGCATGTTGTAAGGGATAACAAGCACTGGCCAGATGCTATATGTGGCGCTCTGGTGGCCAAATGAGTTAAATCCATCTGAAGCGAAGCCAAGTCTAATGTTTCTCGGGTCAGTAGCAAACTCTTTGTGTTTATCATTGAAGCTTTCCACTCACTACCATGAAACTCCTAGAATGCCACAGTACATCCTCTTTTTTCCAGCATCATGAAACAACCTTTGCAACCTTGTTGTAATTGGAAAATGTCTCAGAACATTATGAGGAGTACTCTTGATGATTTGCATTTCGGGAATTCACTTAAGTTGGCATAATCCTTCCGGAATAGAACACAATTATTCTTACAAACATGGATCATATCATATCCAATTCCAACTGCACGAAGGAAATTCTTCATTTTACTGTAGGTGTGTGGCAGCTCAGATGCATCTGGGAAAGATTTGCGTAAAGCAGCCAACATCGCATTGAATGATTTGTTGGTCATCCGCTCAGATGTCTTCACCTGAAGAAAGGTGACCATAGCTGAGAATACTGACAGCTTATTTCCTGGGGTGACAGCAATGTTGCATTGTTCCAACATGCGGGCCCACCATTTTTCTTATGTAGGTGAAAGTTCACGGAATGCACGAGCATTTAGTAGCATTGTTTCAATGTTGGTCAAACTCAATGGCTCCGCCACCACCAACTCCTCCTCCTCTTCCACCTGAGCATCAGGCAGATCAAGATGGTGATCTGTTGCTTCCACGTAGTCAATAACATTGACATTCACAGCTTCACCATGATCAACCCACCTATTATACGTGACCAACATCCCATACAATTGTAGATGATTTTGCACAGTTGACTAGGGTCTTGTAACTGAATTCATACAACTGCTACACGGGAAGAGCACAACTGATTTCGGACCACCGTACTCAACTCTGATAAAGTTCATGAAGTTTTCAACCCCCTCGACATATGCAGCGGAGAATCTTTGAGCAGAAGTTATCCAAGTCTTGTCCATCTGTTAGACATACAAATTAGTTCTTCTACTAGACATTACAGGAAAAACATATATGCTTTTTATGAAGTCCAGAAAAAAATACCTAGGTCGATGTCTAAAGCTATGGCAAGATATTTGGACGAGCAGATCTAAGTAACGAAATATATGTAAAGCTAATTCAGCAAACAGATTTGAGTGCTAAATTATGGCAGGTTGTTTCAGCAGTCAATGAGGCCGAGCACACAGCCGTCGAACTATCGAAGGCCATCGCAGCAACAAAGATCGAGTATAAAATGGTGTAGAGCTATTTCACATAACAGATTGGCTACTAGACCATGGCAATCTACGTCACAATAAATATATGGTAGGATATTTTAGCAACTAATCAGCCTTGGCATGCCATCTCAGCTAAGCAGATTAAGTGCAGAACAGGGCAAGGAAGCTTCTTAAGTAGAGCATATTGACAGTAAACTACTTTGGCAAACAGTGAGCTTAACAGTGTCTATCAGCTAACATTCAGCGCTACACCGACATGAACGGGGCCTCAGTCTAGAATGCACGTACCGTGGGAGAAGCTGACCACCGTGCATCTCCACACTAACATCGCCAGCGGTGGCGGCACTGACCACTGTGCGCCTCCACAAGAACGTAGCCAGAGGTGGCGGCGCGGCTAGAGGACGGCAGTCTACGAGAACATACTATGGGAGCGAGAGGATCGCCGTGCGTCCCCTCAATGAACCGTGGCGCCGACGTATCGGCATGGCGGGGAGGGCGGCTTTGGCGGAGGA